>NC_041390.1:506769345-506785886 GCF_002162155.2 Triticum dicoccoides
CCACCGTCTATTGTTCATCCAGCTCTCCACACCACGGGGTCCTGTTCAACCACCCCTCCACCGTCTACTGTTCATCCAGCCCTCCACACCACGGGGTCTTGTTCATCCACCCCTCCACGGGCACCCCTCCACCGTCTACTGTTCATCCAGCCCTCCACCACACCACGGGGTCCTGTTCATCCAGAGGCAACACCACCGCTCACTGTTCATCCAAACCCCCCCGCAACGCTCATTGTTCATCCCATCGACCGGCTTCAGTTAGCAGCAGTAGTGAAGCAATCGCTCGATCGGGTTCAGTTAACAGCCATCGATCGATCGCTCGGGTTCAGTAACGTGTAGCCTGCAGTGCAATCGCTCGGGTTCAGTTAGAGCCCAACGCCTCGCTCGGGTTCAGTTAGAGCCAACGCCTTGCACACACGCGCGTACGTGTACGAGAGAAACACGCATCGCTCGGCCCCCGACCTCCCACCGTAACCGGGAACTCCCGGAAATATTCCTCCCCCTCGCTTCTACCATGGTTTTTTTCGTCATGGACGGCCCAAAGAATGTCATGCAACTGCGCCTCCGGCCCGCCCAGGACGAAAAGCCCATTTTCTGGCATGATTTTTGTCATAGAAGTAGGAGCCCACCACATCTATGATGATACCGGGTTTTGTCACAATTATCGTCATAGAAGTGTCATATGTATGACAGAAAAAAATTTGTTCGGCCCAAAATGTCACGGATGTGTCTTTTTTTTGTAGTGTCCTAACGATCCTTTAGAACAATATTTGCTAGACCATGAAAATGATATGTTTATGAATGAAAGAAGGGAAATATATGAAGTATTCTCTAAGCAGGGACCTATTTTGAAACACAACTTACCTGTTGAAATTCTAGGGGATCCTCCTCCACCTAAGGGTGATCCCGTGTTTGAGCTTAAACCATTACCTGATACTCTTAAATATGCTTATCTTGATGAAAAGAAGATATATAATGTCATTATAAGTGCTAACCTTTCAGAGCAGGAAGAAGAGAGATTATTGAAAACTCTGAAGAAGCACCGTGCTGCTATTGAATATATTCTTGATGATCTTAAGGGCATTAGTCCCACTCTATGCCAGCACAAAATAAAATTGGAGAAAGATGCTAAACCGGTTGTTAATCACCAACAACGGTTAAATCCTAAGATGTGAGAAGTGGTAAGAAATGAAATACTAAAGCTTCTGGAGGCAGGTATAATTTATCCTGTTGCTGATAGTCAGTGGGTAAGTCATGTCCATTGTTTCCCTAAGAAGGGAGGTATTACTGTTGTTCCTATTGATAAAGATGAATTGATCCCACAAATAATTGTTACAGGTTACATAATGGTAATTGATTTCCGCAAACTAACTAAAGCTACTAAAAAGGATCGTTACCCTTTACCTTTTATTGATCAAATGCTAGAAAGATTATCCAAACATACACATTTTTTGCTTTCTAGACGGTTATTCTGGTTTCTCTCAAATACCTGTGTCAAAAGAGGATCAAGAAAAGACCACATTTACTTTTCCTTTTGGTACCTTTGCTTATAGATGTATGCCTTTTAGTTTATGTAATGCACCTGCTACCTTTCAAAGATTATGACTGCTATATTCTCTAACTTTTGTGAAAAGATTGTTGAGGTTTTCATGGATGATTTTTCCGTACATGGAACTTCTTTTGATGATTGCTTAAGCAACCTTGATCGAGTTTTGCAGAGATGTGAGGAAACCAATCTTGTCTTGAACTGGGAGAAGTGCCACTTTATGGTTAATGAAGGTATTGTCTTGGGGCATAAAATTTTTGAAAGAGGTTTTGAAGTTGATAAAGCTAAAGTTGATGCTATTGAAAAGATGTAGTGTCCAAAGGACATTAAAGGAATAAGAAGTTTCCTTGGTCGTGCCAGTTTTTATAGGAGGTTCATTAAGGACTTCTCAAAAATTTCTAGGCCTCTGACTAATCTTTTACAAAAAGATGTTCCTTTTGTTTTTGATGATGATTGTGTAGAAGCATTTGAAATACTTAAGAAAGCCTTGATTTCTGCACCCATTGTTCAGCCACCTGATTGGAATGTACCCTTTGAAATTATGAGTGATGCTAGTGATTATGTGCTACCTCTTGAGCTTGCGTTGGATTTCCCCGAAGAGGAAGGGATGATGCAGTAGAGTAGCGTAAGTATTTCCCTCAGTTTTTGAGAACCAAGGTATCAATCCAGTAGGAGGCCACGCTCAAGTCCCTCGTACCTGCACAAAATGATAGCTACTCGCAACCAACGCGATTAGGGGTTGTCAATCCCTTCACGGTCACTTACGAGAGTGAGATTTGATAGATATAATATTTTTGGTATTTTTGGTATAGAGATGCAAAGTGAAAAGTAAAGGCAAAGTAAAAAGCAAAGCAAGATTAAAGTGATGGAAATTGATATGATGAGAATAGACCCAGGGGCCATAGGTTTCACCAGTGGCTTCTCTCAAGAGCATAAGTATTCTACGGTGGGTGAACAAATTATTGTTGAGCAATTGACAGAATTGAGCATAGTTATGAGAATATCTAGGCATGATCATGTATATAGGCATCACGTCCGTGACAAGTAGACCGAAACGATTCTGCATCTACTACTATTACTCCACTCATCGACCGCTATCCAGCATGCATCTAGAGTATTAAGTTAAAAACAGAGTAACGCCTTAAGCAAGATGACATGATGTAGAGAGATAAATTCATGCAATATGAAATAAACCCCATCTTGTTATCCTCGATGGCAACGATACAATACGTGCCTTGCTGCCCCTTCTGTCACTGGGAAAGGACACCGCAAGATCGAACCCAAAGCTCAGCACTTCTCCCATGGCAAGAACTACCAATCTAGTTGGCCAAACCAAACGGATAATTTGAAGAGACTTGCAAAGATAACCAATCATACATAAAATAATTCAAAGAAGATTCAAATATTATTCATAGATAGACTTGATCATAAACCCACAATTCATCGGTCTCAACAAACACACCGCAAAAAGAAGAAGATTACATCGAATAGATCTCCACAAGAGAGGGGGAGAACTTTGTATTGAGATCCAAAAAGAGAGAAGAAGCCATCTAGCTACTAACTATGGACCCGGAGGTTTGAGGTAAACTACTCATACTTCATCGGAGAGGCTATGGTGATGTAGAAGCCCTCCGTGATGACGGCACTCTCCGCTAGAGCTCCGGAACAGGCCCCAAGATGGGATCTCGTGGATATAGAAAGTTGCGGCGGTGGAATTAGGTTTTTGGCTCCTGTTCTGATTGTTTGGGGGTACGTAGGTATATATAGGAGAAAGGAGTACGTCGGTGGAGTACCGAGGGGCCCACGAGGCAGGGGTGCGCCCTAGGGGGGCGCGCCCCCCACCCTCATGACCGCCTCTCTGATGCCTTGGCGTAGGGTCCAAGTCTCCTGGATCACGTTCGGTGAGAAAATCACGTTCCCGAAGGTTTCATTCCGTTTGGACTCCGTTTGATATTCTGTTTCTCCGAAATACTAAAATAGGCAAAAAACAGCAATTCTGGGTTGGGCCTCCAGTTAATAGGTTAGTCCCAAAAATAATGTAAAAGTGGAAAATAAAGCCCAATATAGTCCAAAACAGTAGATAATATAGCATGGAGCAATCAAAAATTATAGATACGTTGGAGACGTATCAGGCATCCCCAAGCTTAATTCATGCTCGTCCTCGAGTAGGTAAATGACAAAAAGAGAATTTTTGATGCGGAGTGCTACTTGGTATAGTTTCAATGCAAATCTTCTTAATTGTGATATGAATATTCAGATTCGAAAGATTCAAGACAAAAGTTTATATTGACATAAAAATAATAATACTTCAAGCATACTAACAAAGCAATTATGTCTTCTCAAAATATCATGGCCAAAGAAAGTTATCCCTACAAAATCATATAGTCTGGTTATGCTCTATCTTCACCACACAAAGTATTTAAATCATGCACAACCCCAATGACAAGCCAAGCAATTGTTTCATACTCTAACTTTTTCAAAACTTTTTCAATCTTCACGCAATACATGAGCGTGAGCCTTGGATATAGCACTATAGGTGGAAGAGAATGGTGGTTGCGGAGAAGACAAAAAGAGGGGAAGATAGTCTCACATCAACTAGGCGTATCAACAGGCTATGGAGATGCCCATCAATAGATATCAATGTGAGTGAGTAGGGATTGCCATGCAACGGATGCACTAGAGCTATAAGTATATGAAAGCTAAAAAAGAAACTAAGTGGGTGTGCATCCAACTTGCTTGCTCATGAAGACCTAGGGCAATTTGAGGAAGCCCATCATTGGAATATACAAGCCATGTTCTATAATGAAAGATTCCCACTAGTATATGAAAGTGATAACATGAGAGACTCTCTATTATGAAGATCATGGTGCTACTTTGAAGCACAAGTGTGGTAAAAGGATAGTAACATTGTCCCTTCTCTCTTTTTCTCTCATTTTTTTATTTGTGCCTTTTCTCTTTTTTATGGCCTCTTTTTATTTGGGCTTCTTTGGCCTCTTTTATTTATTTTTCGTCCGGAGTCTCATCCCGACTTATGGGGGAATCATAGTCTCCATCATTCTTTCCTCACTTGGGACAATGCTCTAAAAATGATGATCATCACACTTTTATTTTTCTTACAACTCAACAATTACAACTCGATACTTAGAACAAAATATGACTCTATATGAATGCCTATGGCGGTGTACCGGGATATGCAATATGACAATGATGAATGTGTCATGATAAATGGAATGGTGGAAAGTTGCATGGCAATATATCTCAGAATGGCTATGGAAATGCCAAAATAGGTAGATATGGTGGCTATTTTGAGGAAGGTATATGGTGAGTGTATGATACCGGCGAAAGGTGTGCGGTATTAGAGAGGCTAGCAAAGGTGGAAGGGTGAGAGTGCATATAATCCATGGACTCAACATTAGTCATAAAAGAACTCATATACTTATTGCAAAAATCTAGAAGTTATCAAAGCAAAGTATTACACGCATGCTCCTAGGGGGATACATTGGTAGGAAAAGACCATCACTCGTCCCCGACCGCCACTCATAAGGAAGACAATCAATAAATAAAGAATGCTCCGACTTCATCACATAATGGTTCACCATACGTGCATGCTACGGGAATCACAAACTTTAACACAAGTATTCTTTAAATTCACAACTACTCAACTAGCATGACTCTAATATTATCACCTCCATATCTCAAAACAATTATCATGCTTCAATCTTTCTTAGTATTCAACACACTCAAAAGAAAGTTTCACAAATCTTGAATACCAAGCATATTATTATTAAGCAAATTACCATGCTATTAAGAGACTCTCAAAATAATTTAAGTGAACCATGAGAGATCAATAGTTTCTTTAAAACGAATCCACCACCATGCTCTAAAAGATCTAAGTTAAGCACATAGAGCAAAATTATAACGCTCAAAAGATATAAGTGAAGCACATAGAGCAAAACTACATAGCTCAAAAGATATAAGTGAAGCACATAGAGAAAAATTATAATGCTCAAAAGATATAAGTGAAGCACATAGAGTATTTTATCAAATTTTAATTCATGTATGGCTCTCTCAAAAGGTGTGTACAACAAGGATGATTGTGTCATACTAAAACACAAAGACACAAATAATACAAGACGCTCCAAGCAAAACACATATCATGTTGGTGAATAAAAATATAGCTCCAAGTAAATTACTGATGGAAGTGGACGAAAGAGGGGATGCCTTCCGGGGCATCCCCAAGTTTTGAATTTTTGGTGTCCTTGGATTATATTGGGGGTGCCATGGGCATCCCCAAGCTTAGGCTCTTGCCACTCCTTGTTCCATAATCCATCAAAAGAATTCACCCAAAACTTGAAAACTTCACAACACAAAACTTAAAGTAGAAAACTCGTGAGCTCCGTTAGCGAAAGAAAACAAAAAAACCACTTCAAGGTACTGTAATGAACTCATTATTTATTTATATTGGTGTTAAAACTACTGTATTCCAACTTCTCTATGGATTATAAACTATTTTACTAGCCATAGATTCATCAAAATAAGCAAACAACACACGAAAAACAGAATCTGTCAAAAACAGAACAGTCTGTAGTAATCTGTAGCTAGAGCAAGATCTGGAACCTCAAAAATTCTAAAATAAATTGATGGACGTGAGGATTATTTATATATTAATCATCTTCAAAAATAATTAACTAAATATCACTCTTCAGATAAAAATGACAACAGTTCTCCTGAGCGCTAAAGTTTCTGTTTTTTACAGCAAGTTCAACAAGACTTTCCCCAAGTCTTCCCAACGGTTCTACTTGGCACAAACACTAATTAAACACAAAAAACACAACCAAAACATATGATAAATAAATTATTTATTACTAAACAGGAGCAAAAAGCAAGGAATAAAAATAAAATTGGGTTGCCTGCCAACAAGTGCTATCATTTAACGCCCCTAGCTAGGTATAAAAGCGAGGATAGATCTAGGTATTGCCATCTTTGGTAGGCAATTCTTCGATGAGGCATCTATTTCCCATAGGAATTTATTTCTTCCTAGTGATTATCAAACTTTTAGGCACAAGATCAAAAAATTCATTTGTAGTAATTGGTTCCTTAATGATAGCAAAAAGATTGGGATGAATACTTATAGATTTAAGATCCACAGTTTCCTTACTAGATGATTCACCCTTATTTTTAGGAACATACATAAGCTTGGCAATTTTAGTAGGAGGACTTGGAGTATTCTTTATGGAAGAAAAAGCGGTTCCCAAGTTTGTAATGATACCCTCAAGTTTATCAATTCTAGTAGAAACTAAGTTTATCTTCTCATTAACTATGGGTTCCTTTTCCTTAATATTTTTCAAAGTCATTCCTACCTTAGATCCATATTGGGTAATTTGATTGTGGATCTTTTTATCTAGATTTTCAATTAATTCAATAGTAGAAACTTTATTTTCAATAATTTCAAGTCTTTGCATAACATGCTCCAAATTAACATGGTTCCATTAACCAAAAGAGGTGGTGAGCCAAATAAATCTAACATAGCATTATAAGAATCAAAAGTATGGCTACCCAGGAAGTTCCCTCCGGTAATGGTATCGAGGATATATCTATACCAAGGATTAACACCTACATAAAAATTGCAAAGAAGAACTAAGGTAGATTGTTTCCTGGTAGATCTATTTTGAGCATTGCAAATTCTATACCAAGCATCTTTTAGATTTTCTTCCTCCCTTTGTTTAAAATTTAGAAC
This sequence comes from Triticum dicoccoides, assembly GCF_002162155.2. Classification (NCBI taxonomy): domain Eukaryota; kingdom Viridiplantae; phylum Streptophyta; class Magnoliopsida; order Poales; family Poaceae; genus Triticum; species Triticum dicoccoides. Next base: position 506,776,629 of record NC_041390.1, read on the forward strand.
TTCGCTCTCAAAAGACAACGGAGAAGATATGAGACTAGCCATGACGACAACCAAACAAACTAGCACACGAGCAAACAAAAAGGGAAGCAGGCAAAAAGAGGCAAACAGAAAAGGAGAGGGAGGATAGAGAGAGAGGGCGAATAAAACGGCAAGGGTGAAGTGGGGGAGAGGAAAACGAGAGGCAAATGGCAAATAATGTAATGCGAGAGATAGGGATTGTGATGGGTACTTGGTATGTTGACTTTTTGCATCGACTCCCCAGCAAAGGCGCCAGAAATCCTTCTTGCTACCTCTTGAGCTTGCGTTGGATTTCCCCGAAGAGGAACGGATGATGCAGCAGAGTAGCGTAAGTATTTCCCTCAGTTTTTGAGAACCAAGGTATCAATCCAGTAGGAGGCCACGCTCAAGTCCCTCATACCTGCACAAAACGATAGCTACTCGCAACCAACGCGATTAGGGGTTGTCAATCCCTTCACAGTAACTTACGAGAGTGAGATCTGATAGATATAATATTTTTGGTATTTTTGGTATAGAGATGCAAAGTGAAAAGTAAAGGCAAAGTAAAAAAGCAAAGCAAGATTAAAGTGATGGAAATTGATATGATGAGAATAGACCCGGGGGCCATAGGTTTCACTAGTGGCTTCTCTCAAGAGCATAAGTATTCTACGATTGGTGAACAAATTACTGTTGAGCAATTGACAGAATTGAGCATAGTTATGAGAATATCTAGGCATGATCATGTATATAGGCATCACGTCCGTGACAAGTAGACCGAAACGATTCTGCATCTACTACTATTACTCCACTCATCGACTGCCATCCAGCATGCATCTAGAGTATTAAGTTAAAATTAGAGTAACGCCATAAGCAAGATGACATGATGTAGAGAGATAAATTCATGCAATATGAAATAAACCCCATCTTGTTATCCTCGATGGCGACGATATAATACGTGCCTTGCTGCCCCTTTTGTCACTGGGAAAGGACACCGCAAGATCGAACCCAAAGCTAAGCACTTCTCCCATGGCAAGAACTACCAATCTAGTTGGCGAAACCAAATGGATAATTCGAAGAGACTTGCAAAGATAACCAATCATACATAAAAGAATTTAGAGAATATTCAAATATTATTCATAAATAGACTTGATCATAAACCCACAATTCATCGATCTCAACAAACACACCGCAAAAAGAAGAAGATTACATCGAATAGATCTCCACAAGAGAGGGGGAGAACTTTGTATTGAGATCCAAAAAGAGAGAAGAAGCCATCTAGCTACTAACTATGGACCCGGAGGTCTGAGGTAAACTACTCACACTTCATCGGAGAGGCTATGGTGATGTAGAAGCCCTCCGTGATGATGGTACTCTCCGGCGGAGCTCCGGAACAGGACCCAAGATGGGATCTCGTGGATACAGAAAGTTGCGGTGGTGGAATTAGGTTTTTGGCTCCTGTTCTTATCGTTTGGGGGTACATAGGTATATATAGGAGGAAGGAGTATGTCGGTGGAGCACCGAGGGGCCCACGAGGCAGGGGGGCGCGCCCCCACCCTCGTGACCGCCTCTCTGATGCCTTGGCGTAGGGTCCAAGTCTCTTGGATCATGTTCAGTGAGAAAATCACGTTCTCGAAGGTTTCATTCCGTTTGGACTCCGTTTGATATTATGTTTCTCCAAAATACTGAAATAGGCAAAAAACAGCAATTCTGGGCTGGGCCTCCGGTTAATAGGTTAGTCCCAAAAATAATATAAAAGTGGAAAATAAAGCCCAATATAGTCCAAAACAGTAGATAATATAGCATGGAGCAATCAAAAATTATAGATACGTTGGAGATGTCTCATTATGCTATAGGTGTTCTAGGATAAAGAGTTGATAAGAAATTAAATGTTATCCAGTATGCTAGTAAAACTCTAGACAGTGCCCAAAGAAATTATGCTACTACTGAAAAAATAATTTTTAGCAGTTGTGTTTGCTTGTGATAAGTTCATATCTTATATTGTTGATTCTAAAGTAACTGTTCACACCGATCATGCTGCTATTAAATTTCTTACTGAAAAGAAAGATGCTAAACCTAGACTTATTAGATGGGTTCTCCTACTACAAGAATTTGATTTGCATATTATTGATAGAAAGGGAGCTGAGAACTCCTTTGCAGAGAACTTATCTAGGTTAGAGAATGTTCTTTATGACCCACTACCTATTGATGATAGCTTTCCTGATGAACAATTAGCTGTCATAAATGCTTCTCATACTGCTCCATGATATGTTGATTATGCTAATTACATCGTTGCTAAATTTATACCACCTAGTTTCACATACCAGCAAAAGAAAAAGTTTTTCTATGATTTAAGACATTACTTCTGGGATGACCCACACCTTTATAAAGAAGGAGTAGATTGTGTTATTAGACGTTGTGTACCTAAGCATGAACAGGAAAAAATCCCGCGCAAGTGTCACTCCGAGGATTATGGAGGACACCACGCTGGAGATAGAACTGCACATAAGGTATTGCAATCCGGTTTTTATTGGCCTACTCTTTTCAAGGATGCCCGTAAGTTTGTCTTGTCTTGTGATGAATGTCAAAGAATTGGTAATATTAGTAGATGTCAAGAAATGCCTATGAATTATTCACTTGTTATAGAACCATTTGACTTTTGGGGCTTTGATTATATGGGACCGTTTCCTTCCTCTAATGGGTATACACATATTTTAGTTGTTGTTGATTACATTACTAAGTGGGTAGAAGCTATTCCAACTAGTAGTGCTGATCATAACACCTCTATTAACATGCTTAAAGAAGTTATTTTTCCAAGGTTTGGAGTCCCTAGATACTTGATGACTGATGGTGGTTCACATTTTATTCATGGTGCTTTTCGTAAAATGCTTGCTAAGTATGATGTTAATCATAGAATTGCATCTCCATATCACCCACAGGCTAGTGGTTAAGTAGAACTGAGCAATAGAGATCTTAAATTAATTTTGCAAAAGACTTTTAATAGATCTAGAAAGAAATGGTTCAAGAAACTTGATGATACATTATGGGCCTATAGAACTTCATATAAAAACCCTATGGGTATGTCTCCGTATAAGATGGTTTATGGAAAAGCATGTCACTTATCTCTTGAACTAGAACATAAAGCATATTGGGCCATTAAAGAGCTCGATTATGATTTCAAACTTGCCGGCGAGAAGAGACTATTTGACATTAGCTCACTTGATGGGTGGAGAACCCAGGCCTATGAAAATGCCAAATTGTTTAAACAAAAAGTTAAAAGATGGCATGACAAAAGGATACAAAAACATGAGTTTAATGTGGGTGATTATGTATTGTTATACAACTCTCGTTTAAGATTTTTGCAGGAAAACTCCTCTCTATATGGGAAGGTCCTTACGTTATCGAGGAGGTCTATCGTTTCGGTGCCATTAAAATCAACAACTTCGAAGGCACAAATCGGAGAGTGGTGAACGGTCAAAGAATCAAACATTATATCTCAGGTAATCCTATAAATGTTGAAACAAATGTTATTGAATCCGTAACCCCGGAGGAGTATATAAGGGACACCTTCCAGAATGTTTCAGCCTCCGAAAAGGAAGAGGTATGTGGTATGGTAAGTAAACCGACTCCAAAACAGTTCTAATAGCAAATTTTCTCTGTTTTGGAATATTTAAGAAAATAGGAAAATTAGAAGTAGTCCGGAAATGACACGAGGCATCCACAAGGGTGGAGGGCGCGCCCTACCCCCTGGGCGCGGCCCTACCTCATGGTCACCTCGTGTGTCCTCCGGACTCCGTTTTCTTGCACGATACTTCTTTTGGTCAGTAAAAATTCATTATATAATCTCCCGAAGGTTTTGACCACTATACCACGCAAATATCCTTTGTTTTTGTTTTGAGTTGTTTCTGCAGCAGATCTAGAGCAAGATGTCTTCTCAACAGTCAGCCGGGGAGAGTCGGGTGTCTCATCTGATACCGGGTCCAGGAGCAAACAGTGATGCTGACCACTTTGGGCCATCGACGAAGGAAGAGATGGAGGCCGACTTAAAAAGGATAGATGCCATGGAGGAGGATCAAGAAGTTACCTCTCGTCTCCAAGCCAGATTAACGATGGAGGAACTTCAGAGCTCATCAATTCCAAACTCGGTCATCCCTCCTAATGTTAAATTTCTTTCTTACAAAAATATGAAAAAGAGTGTTACGTGTTCTCCCGCAGCTATGCCACATCCATGGGTGAAAGGAGCTTTAGCCATCACGGATAAGCTCCATAAGGAAATAATGGATCTCAAGAAGCAAGTCAATCAGCTCGAGGAAGAGAATCATATCCTAAGGGGCATCATCGCTAAGAATATCACATCACCACCTCCGAATAAAGAGAGATAAATACATGGGTATGGGCACTCCCCTTGGCAACTGCCAAGCTTGGGAGAGGTGCCCCGATATCGTATCACCATCACACTTCTATCTTTACCGTTTTTCTTAGTTCGATCCTTTTGGTTATATCTTGATCTAGTAAAATAAAGTTTAGTATGATCTAGTTTTGACTTTTGCTTTATGATCCTTCTATGTAATCGAGTCCATGAGCTATATATAATAAAGATTAGTTTTGAGTCAAGGGCTTGGTTATCTTGCTATGATCTTGAGAAAAAGAGAAAAAAATAAAAAGAAATAAAGAGATCATATTTATCTTATGGAGAGTAATGACTTCACATATAAAGAGTATGATGAATAAAAGTTGTTGAGAGTTGACAAACATAGTTTTAGTCGTCGTTGCAATTAATGGGAAGTAATAAAGAAAGAGAGGTTTTCACATATAAATATACTATCTTGGACATCTTTTATGATTGTGAGCACTCATTAAGATATGACATGCTAAAAGGTTGACGTTGGAGAAGGAAGACAACGTAATGGGGTATGTTTTCTTACATCCAAAATAAATTATATTGTCATGGATCATCCAACATGTTGAGCTTGCCTTTCCCCCTCATGCTAGCCAAATTCTTTGCACCAAGTAGAGATACTACTTGTGCTTCCAAATATCCTTAAACCCAGTTTTGCCATGAGAGTCCACCATATCTACCTATGGATTGAGTAAGATCCTTCAAGTAAGTTGTCATTGTTGCAAGAAATAAAAATTGCTCTCTAAATATGTATGATCTATTAGTGTGGAGAAAATAAGCTTTATACGATCTTGTGATGTGGAAGAAATAAAAGCGACGGAATGCAGAATAAAGGTCCATATCACAAGTGGCAATATAAAGTGATGTTCTTTTGCATTAAGATTTTGTGCATCCAACCATAAAAACACATGACAGCCTCTGCTTCCCTCTGCGAAGGGCCTATCTTTTATTTTTGTCCTATACTTTATACAAGAGTCATGGTGATCTTCACCTTTCCTTTTTACATTTTATCCTTTGGCAAGCACTATGTGTTGGAAAGATCCTGATATATATAGCTAATTAGATGTGGGTTTTCATAAAATATTATTGTTGACATTACCCTTGAGGCAAAAGGTTGGGAGGCAAAACTATAAGCCCCTATCTTTCTACGTGTCCGATTAAAGCTTCATACTCATAAGTATTAGTTGAGTGTTAGCAATTGTGAAAGACTAAATGATAGTTGAGTATGTCGACTTGCTGAAAAGCTCTTATATTGACTCTTTCTGATGTTATGATAAATTTCAATTGCTTCAATGACTGAGATTATAGTTTGTTAGTTTTCAATAAAGTTTTTGATTCATACTTCACATTGTGAATAGATTGTTACTTTAGCATAATAAATCATATGACAATATATATACATATATGTTGTTGTTCTAAGAATGATCATGATGCCCTCATGTCCGTATTTTATTTTATCGACACCTCTATCTCTAAACATGTGGACATATTTTTCGTTATCGGCTTCCACTTGAGGACAAGCGAGGTCTAAGCTTGGGGGAGTTGATACGTTCATTTTGCATCATGCTTTTATATCGATATTTATTGCATTATGGGTTGTCATTACACATTATGTCACAATACTTATGCATATTCTCTCTTATTTTACAAGGTGTGCACGAAGAGGGAGAATGTCGACAGCTGGAATTCTGGGCTGGAAAAGGAGAAAATATTATAGACCTATTCTGCACAACTCCAAAAGTCCTGAAACTCCACGGAAGTCTGATTTGGGATATATATAAAATATTGGGCGAAGAAAGCACCAGAGGGGGGGCATCCACCTGTTGGGGAACGTAGTAATTTCAAAATAAATCCTACGCACATGCAAGATCAGGGTGATGCATAGCAACGAGAGGGGAAGAGTGTTGTCCATGTACCCTTGTAGACCGTAAGCGTAAGCGTTATGACAACGCGGTTGATGTAGTCGTATGTCTTCACGAATGACTGATCCTAGTACCGAAAGTACGGCACCTCTGTGATCTGCACACGTTCGGCTCAGTGACGTCCCACGAACTCACGATCCAGCAGAGTGTCGAGGGAGATTTTCGTCAGCACAACAACGTGATGGCGGTGATGAGGATGCTACCGGAACACAGCTTCGCCTAAGCACCGCTACGATATGACCAAGGTGGATTATGGTGGAGGGGGGCACCGCACACGGCTAGAAACAATCAACTTGTGTGTCCTAGGGTGCCCCTGCCCCCGTATATAAAGGAGCAAGGGGGAGGCTAGCCGGCCCTTGGGCGCGCCAGGAGAGGAGTCCTCCTCCTCCTAGTAGGAGTAGGACTCCCCTTTCCTACTCCTACTAGGAGGGGGAAAGGAAGGAGGAGAAGGGAGAAGGAAAGGGGGGCGCCGCCCCCTTCCCTAGTCCAATTAGGACTAGAGGGGGAGGGGCGCGCGGCCTGCCCTAGCCGGCCCTCTCTCTCTCCACTAAGGCCCATGTGGCCCATTAGTTCTCCCAGGGGGTTCCGGTAACCCTCCAGCACTCCAGTTTTCTTCAAAATCACTTGGAACACTTCCGGTGTCCGAATATAGCCATACAATATATCAATCTTTATGTCTCGACCATTTCGAGACTCCTTGTCATGTCTGTGATCATATCCGGGGCTTCGAACTACCTTCGGTACATCAAAACGCAGAAACTCATAATACCAATCGTCACCGAACGTTAAGAGTGCCGACCCTACGAGTTCGAGAACTATGTAGACATGACCGAGACACGTCTCCGGTAAATAACCAATAGTGGAACCTGGATGTTCATATTGGCTCCCACATATTCTACAAAGATCTTTATCGGTCAAACTGCATAACGATATACGTTGTTCCCTTTGTCATCTGTATGTTACTTGCCCGAGATTCGATCGTCGGTATCTGAATACCTAGTTGTGACGCCCCCGATTCAATCGTACACTAATCATGCACGCAAATGTGTACGATCAAGATCAGGGACTCACGGAAGATATCACAACACAACTCTACCAATAAAATAAGTCATACAAGCATCATAATACAAGCCAGGGGCCTCGAGGGCTCGAATACAAGTGCTCGATCATAGACGAGTCAGCGGAAGCAACAATATCTGAGTACAGACATAAGTTAACAAGTTTGCCTTAAGAAGGCTAGCACAAACTGGGATACAGATCGAAAGAGGCGCAGGCCTCCTGCCTGGGGGCCTCCTAAACTACTCCCGGTCGTCGTCAGCGGGCAGCACGTAGTAGTAGGCACCTCCGGTGTAGTAGGGGTCGTCGTCGACGGTAGCGTCTGGCTCCTGGACTCCAACATCTGGTTGCGACAACCAGAAAGAAAGGAAAAGGGGAAAAAGGGGGGAGAAAGCAACCGTGAGTACTCATCCAAAGTACTCGCAAGCAAGGAACTACACTACATATGCATGGGTATATGTGTAAGGAGGCCATATCAGTGGACTGAACTGCAGAATGCCAGAATAAGAGGGGGATAGCTAGTCTTATCGAAGACTACGCTTCTGGTCACCTTCTTCTTGCAACAGGTAGAAGAGGGTAGGTCGAAGTCCTCCAAGTAGCATCTCCAAGTAGCATCTCCAAGCAGCATCTCCAGTAGCATCGCATAGCATAATCCTACCCGGCAATCCTCTCCTCGTCGCCCTGCGGAAAAGCGATCACCGGGTTGTCTGTGGAACTTTGAAGGGTGTGTTTTATTAAGTATCCGGTTCTAGTTGTCATAAGGTCAAGGTACAACTCCAAGTCGTCCTGTTACCGAAGATCACGGCTATTCGAATAGATTAACTTCCCTGCAGGGGTGCACCACATAGCCCAACACGCTCGATCCCATTTGGCCGGACACACTTTCCTGGGTCATGCCCGGCCTCGGAAGATCAACACGTCGCAGCCCCACCTAGGCAAAACAGAGAGGCCAGCACGCCGGTCTAAACCTAAGCGCACAGGGGTCTGGGCCCATCGCCCATAGCACACCTGCACGTTGCGAGGGCGGCCGAAAACAGACCTAGCCTAGTGGCGTTCCAGTCCAATTCGGCGCGTGCCGCTCCGTCGCTGACGTCTGAAGTGCTTCGGCTGATACCACGACGTCGGGATACCCATAACTACTCCCACGTAGATGGTTAGTGCGTATAGGCTCGTAGCCGACTCAGATCAAATACCAAGATCTCGTTAAGCGTGTTAAGTATTCGCGAACGCCGAACAGGGCCAGGCCCACCTGTCTCCTAGGTGGTCTCAACCTGCCCTGTCGCTCCGCCACAAAGTAACAGTCGAGGGCCGTCGGGAACCCAGGCCCACCTCTACCGGGATGGAGCCACCTGTCCTTTCAGCCCCCTCGTCAGAATCACTTGCGGGTACTCAATGAGCTGACCCGACTTTAGTCACCATCTGTATAGTATGTATATATGTATAATATATACCCGTGATCACCTCCCAAGTGATCACGGCCCGATAGTATAGCAAGGCAGACTGACAAGAATGTAGGGCCAATGATGATAAACTAGCATCCTATACTAAGCATTTAGGATTGCAGGTAAGGTATCAACAGATGTAGCGACAATGTCAGGCTATGCATCAGAATAGGATTAACGAAAGCAGTAACATGCTACACTACTCTAATGCAAGCAGTATAGAGGAGAATAGGCGATATCTGGTGATCAAGGGGGGGGCTTGCCTGGTTGCTCAGACAAGGAGGGGTCGTCGATGACGTAGTCGTACTCGGTGGCATCAGCGTCGGTCTCGTAGTCTACCGGAGAGAAGAGGGGGAAGAAATAATGAATACAGAGCAAACAAAGCATCACAAAATATAACAAGGCAATACGCGGTGTTCGGTGTGCCCTAACGCGGTAGTAGGTG
>NC_041390.1:506789207-506794104 GCF_002162155.2 Triticum dicoccoides
ATAATGATAGGTCCTCCAGCCGGGGGGGGGGGGTGCTAGGCATGACATCATGTTACCGGGTCATCAAAGGATCAACGTCATAACTCTTGGAAAGTTGTCCCAACCATCATATCTGACCGAGATTCAGATCCGATTGGTGTCAGGATACCTGAGACTCAGGATGTCCGAGAAGAAAAGGCGCAACACAAATCGTTGAAATGGCATTGCAAGCTTCTCGGGAAATGAACTATGGGAGCGGGTTTCTGAAGCAATAGTCCACCATTAAACCAAGGAGAGGACAAGGAGGTGTCTGGTGAACTCAACGGCAATTCACCGAGATTCCCAAAAGATGGATTTCCACCATTAAGTGCACAAGGGGACAACATTTGTCAGATCAAATGATATAAGGAAGTATGCTCGAGGAAGACATACACAATTAAACATTGGTTGAAGGGTGCGCCCGAAGTACGGGTTGGGCTGTACGACCAATGTTAGAATGGTGATTCAATTAGCGAAGGACTTAGAATGAACTATCGCCCATTCACTTCAAAGCAATAGGGTTGCTAGGAGTTTTGAATTCACACGTCATAGCTCCATTGTCGGTATTCCGGTTGAAAACAATACGGGGACCAAGGAATGAACGAAGATGGCAAGAAGTATTATGATATCAAGAATTATTAAGAGGTGGTGAAATTCTCACCACATTCTTGACAAAAAGAGATGGTAATACTTCCGAGGTAAGGAAGATCAATTGCTGGACAGCAAGGAACTCAAGGTATAACACCAAACACGAACAAGCTTGTGTTGGTGGGAAGGCAATAAAGTGGTCAATGATAACACAATCATCAAGGGCAAGGATGGTATTTCTCATCATGAACTCAATTGAATTCCTGAAAGAGCTCGGAATGATGATGATGATCACGACACATTTGTCGAGAGATTTCACGAAGATGTAATCGATCGACGATGACATCAAGTCAAACAATGATGAAGTGAAAGGTTATTGGAACCAAGGGTACAACACAAACTCGAAACCAAGCTTATTGTTCAAGGCGAAATGATATGACGATGAGGATCGACGTAAGGTTAGTTCATCGTCGAAAATTGGTGCTCCGAGAATAAGGACCAGGTAGCACCGTTAGGATCGTCACGACGATGATATAGCCAAACAGGCTAGGAATGGCGTGATCGGGTACAAACTCGTACTTATAGAAGCTTACTGAAGAGTTGTTGAACCGTAGTGCGGACTCGGTTCAGTTATCGGTGTCTTTGAGTGTTCAATAACTCAGAGCCCGCGAAAAATTGGAATCGGTGGGAAGGTAGCACTTGATGAAGAACTCATAAAAAGTTATGCAGTTCCATGATAATCTCGAGATACCAGGGGGGTAATACTCAACACAAGATCAAAGTAAAGGTTGGACTGGTGTATTGATCCATAGAAGACAATTGTTTTAACTTGTCCGAGAAATGAGATCAAAGAAGAACAATCATGGTCGGAACCACGGTTGCAAAAAGGCCAGATCTCAGATATAAGATGAACTTATACCAAGGGACTAATTGATTTTAAAAGAAGCTTCGATGAGAAGATGTACATCGTGTCCATGGGCATGAACGCAAAGTTCAAGGTCGACTCCCACTTCTCCAATGCATAACCTTTCATTCACTTCTCACATTCGATGAAGTTGCAGTGTTGAAATTTTATCTGGTGAAGCACCAGAAGAGTATGACTCGTGAAAACTTTCGGGTTCACACGGTTTAGAGAAGGCATATGTTCAACCCATAGGGGCTTCTTAGAAACATATACCACAAGTTTCAAGAGTAAATAACACAAGCCCGAAAGCAGAGCATGGTTGGCCAAGCAGAGGATACAACTTAACAAGGGCATTATGTATGAGGGGAAGAACTCACAAGGTGATCAAATGTGAAGGACACTATCGGATAACAATCCAACAAAGGACTTGATGGTCCACAAAGGATCTGATACGAGTATCGGTACTCAACTAGAGGAAGAAGAATGCAAGGAGATCAGATTATAGAAACAACTGACTAACTCAATTGTCAAATGCAAAGGAATTTTGATTTCCAAATCAAGGGATCAGAAGTAATGCACTGATTAGGGATGGATAAGTTGAATAGCCTTATGGTACAATCAACGACAATTGGATTGGTCGAGAACCAATTCCAGTTAAAAGAATGGCAGCTCAGCCGGAAAAGTAACTTATAAGGATCAAAGATGATTGCGTGCATTCGCAAACATATTGAGTCAACAGACTCAAAAATGATAATGACAAGGAATGTCAATAAGACTACGAGAGTTATGGGATTAACCATAAGGAAAGCAAGCAAGAATTTCAAGAGCCAAAGGCTCCAGAGGATTCTCGGAAGAACGAATATTATTTGAAGACCTTTGTGAAACACAAGAACAACTGGGGATGAGCGGATACTCGGCAAGCGCGAGTAATTATCCGTAGGGGTATTCATGCAGCAAGGAACTGCAGGGCAGTAAACGTAAAGAATTCTCGGAATATCGAAGAGTATTTCAGGACATCTTGTAATAACAAGAGCAACTGGGGATGGCAATATGAATGATAGATGTAAGTAGTTATCCAGAGGGATTTATCGATGGAAGTGAATTGCAAAAGCGATGGCACATAGTCTCGAGAGCACATCGTAGAGTATCTTCGGAATCTTCTGGTGCAGCAGGCGGTCATCGGTAACAAGTGGCTCTCCGGGAGAAAGTACTTGCGAGAACCTAAAGTTAGTTTTGTTTTTAGCAAAATCATTTAACCCGAATAGAAGAGAAATAAGAGTCCCAGAGTATAGGTCGAGGAATAAAAGATCCTACTACCACCCAATGGCGACGTGTGCCCGTAAGACACACAGCCAAGTTAGTAAAAGTTTTGTAAAGTCTAGACTCAACTTCGGCCAAGGAGTTGGAAGGAGGATTCCTACAGGCAGTCGGCTCTGATACCAACTTGTGACGCCCCCGATTCAATCGTACACTAATCATGCACGCAAATGTGTACGATCAAGATCAGGGACTCACGGAAGATATCACAACACAACTCTACCAATAAAATAAGTCATACAAGCATCATAATACAAGCCAGGGGCCTCGAGGGCTCGAATACAAGTGCTCGATCATAGACGAGTCAGCGGAAGCAACAATATCTGAGTACAGACATAAGTTAACAAGTTTGCCTTAAGAAGGCTAGCACAAACTGGGATACAGATCGAAAGAGGCGCAGGCCTCCTGCCTGGGGGCCTCCTAAACTACTCCCGGTCGTCGTCAGCGGGCAGCACGTAGTAGTAGGCACCTCCGGTGTAGTAGGGGTCGTCGTCGACGGTAGCGTCTGGCTCCTGGACTCCAACATCTGGTTGCGACAACCAGAAAGAAAGGAAAAGGGGAAAAAGGGGGGAGAAAGCAACCGTGAGTACTCATCCAAAGTACTCGCAAGCAAGGAACTACACTACATATGCATGGGTATATGTGTAAGGAGGCCATATCAGTGGACTGAACTGCAGAATGCCAGAATAAGAGGGGGATAGCTAGTCTTATCGAAGACTACGCTTCTGGTCACCTTCTTCTTGCAACAGGTAGAAGAGGGTAGGTCGAAGTCCTCCAAGTAGCATCTCCAAGTAGCATCTCCAAGCAGCATCTCCAGTAGCATCGCATAGCATAATCCTACCCGGCGATCCTCTCCTCGTCGCCCTGCGGAAAAGCGATCACCGGGTTGTCTGTGGAACTTTGAAGGGTGTGTTTTATTAAGTATCCGGTTCTAGTTGTCATAAGGTCAAGGTACAACTCCAAGTCGTCCTGTTACCGAAGATCACGGCTATTCGAATAGATTAACTTCCCTGCAGGGGTGCACCACATAGCCCAACACGCTCGATCCCATTTGGCCGGACACACTTTCCTGGGTCATGCCCGGCCTCGGAAGATCAACACGTCGCAGCCCCACCTAGGCAAAACAGAGAGGCCAGCACGCCGGTCTAAACCTAAGCGCACAGGGGTCTGGGCCCATCGCCCATAGCACACCTGCACGTTGCGAGGGCGGCCGAAAACAGACCTAGCCTAGTGGCGTTCCAGTCCAATTCGGCGCGCGCCGCTCCGTCGCTGACGTCTGAAGTGCTTCGGCTGATACCACGACGTCGGGATACCCATAACTACTCCCACGTAGATGGTTAGTGCGTATAGGCTCGTAGCCAACTCAGATCAAATACCAAGATCTCGTTAAGCGTGTTAAGTATCCGCGAACGCCGAACAGGGCCAGGCCCACCTGTCTCCTAGGTGGTCTCAACCTGCCCTGTCGCTCCGCCACAAAGTAACAGTCGAGGGCCGTCGGGAACCCAGGCCCACCTCTACCGGGATGGAGCCACCTGTCCTTTCAGCCCCCTCGTCAGAATCACTTGGGGGTACTCAATGAGCTGACCCGACTTTAGTCACCATCTGTATAGTATGTATATATGTATAATATATACCCGTGATCACCTCCCAAGTGATCACGGCCCGATAGTATAGCAAGGCAGACTGACAAGAATGTAGGGCCAATGATGATAAACTAGCATCCTATACTAAGCATTTAGGATTGCAGGTAAGGTATCAACAGATGTAGCGACAATGTCAGGCTATGCATCAGAATAGGATTAACGAAAGCAGTAACATGCTACACTACTCTAATGCAAGCAGTATAGAGGAGAATAGGCGATATCTGGTGATCAAGGGGGGGGCTTGCCTGGTTGCTCAGACAAGGAGGGGTCGTCGATGACGTAGTCGTACTCGGTGGCATCAGCGTCGGTCTCGTAGTCTACCGGAGAGAAGAGGGGGAAGAAATAATGAATACAGAGCAAACAAAGCATCACAAAATATAACAAGGCAATACGCGGTGTTCGGTGTGCCCTAACGCGGTAGTAGGTG
>NC_041390.1:506795947-506845462 GCF_002162155.2 Triticum dicoccoides
TTTTTTTCTGTTTTCTTTTATTATTTCTCTTTTATTTCTTTACTGTTTTCATTTAAAGTTTCTATTATTTTCTTTTTATAAAATACCAAGTTAGCACCTAAATTAGTATTACTAATTAGGCCTCTGCCATAATTATTTTGGCACACTATTAATTTAGTTATATTACTATATCTTTATAAAGGGCATTAAAGTAATTGTTTTGCCCTAAGCTTTGGTTATTTTAGTGAAATTAAATATTATAAGAAATGTTGGTTTCTCCACCATTATTACTCGTGAACTATTCGTCACATTTAGAACATTTTAGTTTTAATGTTTGAAAACTTTTGTTGTTTGTCTTTAATTTAAATTTGAATTTGAATCAGTTTCGAACTAACGCGAGATTAGCAACAGTAATTGTGCTGACGTGGCATCATTAACAGTGGTTTACTGTAGCTTAAGTATCCGGGCGTCACACTAGTTCAATGTCGTTACCGGAAAGTCTCTTTACTCATTCCGTAATGCTACATCCCATAACTAACTCATTAGCTACATTGCTTGCAAGGCTTATAGTGATGTACATTACCGAGAGGGCCTAGAGATACCTCTTCGACAATTGGAGTGGAAAATCCTAATCTCGATCTATGCCAACTCAACAAACAGCATCGGAGACACCTGTAGAGTACCTTTATAATCACCCAGTTACGTTTTGACGTTTGGTAGCACACAAAGTGTTCCTCCGGTATTCGGGAGTTGCATGATCTCATAGTCATAGGAACATGTATAAGTTATGGAGAAAGCAATAGCAACAAACTAAACGGTCATCGTGCTAAGCTAACGGATGGGTCAAGTCAATCACATCATTATCTAATGATGTGATCCCGTTAATCAAATGACAACTCATGTCTATGGTTAGGAAACATAACCATCATTGATTCAACGAGCTAGTCAAGTAGAGGCAAACTTGTGACACTCTGTTTGTCTATGTATTCACACATGTACTAAGTTTCCGGTTAATACAATTCTAGCATGAATAATAAAAACTTATCATGATATAAGGAAATATAAATAACAACTTTATTATTGCCTCTAGGGCATATTTCACCAGTATTGTCATAAAAGATTTTCATTGGACCCGATGCACTAGGTATGACACCTAGATCGGATATGAACTCCTTCATCCAGACTCCTTCATTTGCTGCTTCTGAAGCAGCTATGTATTCCGCTTCACACGTAGATCCCACCATGACGCTCTGCTTGGAACTACACCAACTGACAGCTCCACCATTTAATAAAAACACGTATTCGTTTTGTGACTTAGAGTCATCCGGATCAGTGTCAAAGCTTGCATCGACGTAACCGTTTACGACGAGCTCTTTGTCACCTCCATATACGAGAAACATATCCTTAGTCCTTTTCAGGTATTTCAGCATGTTCTTGACTGTTGTCCAGTGATCCACTCCTGGATTACTTTGGTACCTCCCTGCTAAACTGATAGCAAGGCACACATCAGGTCTGTACACAGCATTGCATACATGATAGAGCCTATGGCTGAAGCATAGGGAACACCTTTCATTTTCTCTCTATCTTCTGCAGTGGTCGGGCATTGAGTCCTACTCAACTTCACACCGTCTAATACAGGCAAGAACCCTTTCTTTGCCTGATCCATTTTGAACTTCTTCAAAACTTTATCAAGGTATGTGCTTTGTGAAAGTCCAATTAAGCGTCTTGATCTATCTCTATAGATCTTGATGCCTAATATATAAGCAGCTTCACCGAGGTCTTTCATTGAAAAATTCTTATTCAAGTATCCTTTTATGCTATTCAGAAATCCAGTATCATTCCCAATCAACAATATGTCATCTACATATAATATTAGAAATGCTACGGAGCTCCCACTCACTTTCTTGTAAATACAGGCTTCTCAAAAAGTCTATATAAAACCATATGCTTTGATCACACTATCAAAGCCTATATTCCAACTCTGAGAGGCTTGCACCAGTCCATAAATGGATCGCTGGAGCTTGCACACTTTGTTAGCATCTTTTGGATCGACAAAACCTTCTGGTTGCATCATATACAACTCTTCTTCAAGATATACATTAAGGAATGCAGTTTTGACATCCATTTGCCAAATTTCATAATCATAAAATGCGGCAATTGCTAACATGATTCGGACGGACTTCAGCATCGCTATGGGTGAGAAGGTCTCATCGTAGTCAACTCCTTGAACTTGTAGAAAACCTTTTGCAACAAACCGAGCTTTGTAGACAGTAATATTACCATCAGTCTCAGTCTTCTTCTTGAAGATCCATTTATTCTCTATGGCCTGTCGATCATCGGGCAAGTCAACCAAAGTCCATACTTTGTTCTCATACATGGATCCCATCTCAGATTTCATGGCCTCATGTCATTTTGTGGAATCTGGGCTCATTGTCGGTGTACAAAACTAGGGGCACATTTTTTGTACCCCTTTACCAGTGCACGGGCAGTCAGAGCCACGCCCGTGACCACACCAATCAGAGCAAGGGAGGTAAGCCCAGGTAAGATCGAAGCCCAAGACGAAGCAAAGCAACGACAAGGACCAAGGCCACAAAGATCAGATGGGCAGAGAAGGTTTCCTCGGCAAGGACCCTTGCCGGGGTAGCCTCAGCGGCCCCGGCAAGACCCTTGCCGGGGCAGCTCGCCCACGCCAGCCGAGCGAGCCACCCTCGAGCCCACCAACACTCGACGAATGCATTGGACAGGGCTCGGGAGGCACCTCTGTGGTGGCATGCAGATCTTCGTGAAGACAAAGAATAGTCAAGGTCAAATGAGGATAGGAAGGCAGCCATCCTCACCGAAGAAACCCACAAGACCCCCAGCAAGATCCTTGTCGGGGACACCTACACGCCACGGCAAGACCCTTGTCGGGCCACTCGGCAAGGCCCTCGCCAAGCACACCAGCAGGGCCACTGTCAAGCCCACACCAGCGAAGTCTCCGCCACCGTTCGCATGCAGCTGCCGACCCAACCAGCTGGGCAGGTAGTTGTATGGCGACATGCAGCCCTTCGTGGAGACTCCACCACCGCGCCACCTCAGCTACCTGCCTACCTACATGGCACCGCATGCATCGCTGGCTAGGGCGCGTGTCGAAGCTTGGAGGAGCGGCGACGGATGGGACGGGCCTCGCCCCCGCCCCCGATAAAGTGGAGGGACACCTAAGCCTCGCATTTAATGCGCTTTGTCCTGTAATACCAGGATAACCTCGCAACACTGTTGCCTTTCCACCTCCTGTGTGCCACTGTGGCAACCCCTTTTTCTATAAAAGTAGGCCCAAGGCGAAGAGGAGAGGGATTCGGCTTTTTGGGAGCTCGTTACACCTTGTAGCTAGTTCAAGAACTCAGAATACATCTACCAAAGCAGGACTAGGGTTTTACGCATCCTCGCGTCCCGAACCTGGATAAACGAACCGTGTGCTCTCTGTTACACCCGCTCTTCTTTCAACCCCGCGCCCCGCAACCACAGTAGGGATTCTTGTGATCCCATAGGTGTCGTTTCCCACCAACATCCTTGGTGCGCCAAGTAGGGAGGGCGCAATTGTGAGAATCGGTTTTAGCAGTTAAGTGAGCGTTTCTTCATGGTGATGGCTCTAAGAGAAGTAGGAGAAGGGGTCAAAAGATCGACGTCGGCGCGACTACAAGCAGAAGCTAAGTCACACCGAACCCTGACTACTTTCTTTCCTCTTTATACAAGGTTATTTCCCTCGGAGATGTCGTGCCTTTGTATGGAAAACCTGCACGCCATGGGGCTCTCCCGCTATAGGCAATGCCCTTGCCCTATTTCGAGTCCGCTCAACAGCTCAAGCGGCCGCGTCGAGTGCGGTAGGGTTAGCCTTCTGCGATTGACAACACTCTCGATTTTGACTCGAGTCAAGCTCGACGGTTTGAGCGGGCGCGTTAAGAACGGTAAGGTGACTCGTCCGGTAGCACGCATACCCGGCAGGCCAATGGGGATCCGTCCCCAAGACGCCACCTTGGGCTTCCATGTCGGCAAGCCTCCCCAGTTGGCGTAGGGTGCATATACAAAGGGAAATCAAACAGGGAAATAACATGCATAGTACTGAAAGTGCTGCAGAGTTATGTTACATCAAATTGTTGCCGCGGTTCTAACTAGATATAGCAATTGTCTTGGTTGTGAACCCGCAGCGGCAATGAGGAATGGGATGCCTAATCCCGGCGCTGGTCCTCCACCCTCAGAATTCCGTCGACACGGCTGATGATGGGGTTGATGCGCTCCATGAGCGACGTGAGGTCAACACCCTCTGGCAAGCTCTCCAGCCCGGCGTCGAAGTCGAGGTCGGGGTACCAGTGCGCCAACTTGGTGAGGACCTTGATCATGGCACCCTGGCTAAGCATCTGAGACTCCTCGGCCAGTGAGGCCGCCCGGTTGGCATGGAGCTGCTCCAGAGCATGGACGGCCTTCTCAAAGAACAAGGTCAGGGTGTAATGGGCGCTCACGTTCCGCTCCGGGGCATACCTCACGTCCGGCATCCCCATGGTGGCAAGCTGCACGGCAGCCTGGTTGGCGACGGCAGCAAGGCGTTCGAGCCAACAGTTCTCGCCCGCCACATGATCGGCGAAGTTGAGGCCTTCGTTCTGCCACAACTGCTTCTCGCCCTCCAGCGCTGTGGCCAGGTTTTCCTCTCGAGTCTTGGCCTCCTCCAGCGCCTCCTTGAGACCCTTCAGCTTCAGCTTGAGATCCCCGATGGAGTTGTTGGCCTCGGCAAGCTCCCCAGCCTTGCCAATGACCGCGCCCTGTGCCTCCATCAGAGCACCGTTAAGTGCGTCCTTCTCCCAGGACAGCTTCAACGCCTGCTCCGTTAGCCTGTGGCACTCCTCATCCAGCTCCTTCACCTTGCTGGCGTGAACCTGGGCCTGGGCATTGAGTGCCTCCTTGTGCCTCTGCTCCAGCTCACTGGTCCACTACAGGACAAGCTTCTCCACCTCGGCATCTTTGCCACGAAGTGTGGCAGCGAGCTTCTCCTCGCGTGTGGCAAGATCCTCCTCCTAGGAGTTTACCGTGGCCTCGCGCTGGGTCCGAACGGCCTCGGCGGCCTCGGCCGAGTTCTTCACCGCCTCCTGGGCTTTCTCGACATCGGCGAGCTTCATTGTAAGCTCCAAGTCGCGCCTGGCCTGCTCGTCCTAGGCCGCCTGGAACTTCTTGCTGGCCTCGCGGAACAAATCCCGCGCTTCGGTGACGCGCTCCTGGAGGTCTGCCTCCACCTTCTCCACCACTGCCATCCTGGACTCAACCTTGTCCAGGCGGGCGCGGTGGAGCGCCTGGAGCTTCCGAAAGCTGGCGCCCATGGCGTAGAGGAGCCGCCCTTCCTGCGAACCGCCGCCGCCGACGATTGGCTCATCGACGACTTCGAGCCCGGCGGTGGCAAGCACCTCATCATCGAACACCTCTCCTTCAACAGGCGTCCTGGTGCTCAACGCGCCCGGAAGGTGGATGAACAAGTTGTCACTCACCCTCAGGTACTTGTCAGAGCCGGAAGCAGCAGAGGAGGAAGGCCGGTCACCAGCCTCCTCCTCTGTCTCCCCGTTAAGCCCCTTGCCGGCCTCTTCAGCGGCAGCCTTGTCGGCCTCCCTGGAAGGGCCCCCGGCGGCCTCCTCGGCAGCGTCCTTGGCGGCCTCCTCGGCGGCGACCTTCTCGGCGTCCGCCTCGGCGGCCTTGGCGAAACCCTCGACGACGGCGTCCATATCCTCTGGGTCCACCAAGGAGGAATCTGGGCACCGAAGACAGGGGTGAGGCAAAGCCAAGACCAAGAGCCGGAAAGAAGAAGAAGTAGGGACGAAATGGAGAACGACTTACCGATGCCGACACCCGGCTGGGAAACGGAAGTCCCCTCTCTGCCAACATTCGATGTCGAGGCAAAGCCACCGGCGCCCAAGTTCTCTTCCTCCTCCTCCATGTGTGTGGGCCCGGTGCTTGGTGCCCTTGTCGGGAACGTCCCTCGGGGCGGCGTGGTCGATGGGGGCGGCGTGTTGAGAGTAGCCCCCTGTGGCTCCTCCTGCCGCTCCCCTCCTGCACACCTGGCAAGGTCAGTACCAAAGTGTCGCACCCCTGACACATGTCGAAGAGAGAAGAATGATGAACTTACGCCGGGGGCTTTGCCGGGGGCTGCTGTCCGGGCTGCTCAATACCACCAGGGGCGCCCTCAAAGTACCAGCCGGGGGATGGCCACCCGCCGAGGCCTTGGCCCTTTTTGCTCTCTCGGCTAGCGTCTCCGCGTCCCTGCAAAGACGAAGACAAGTCAAGATCAGTAACGCAGGTTGGGGAGGCAGAAATAATGGGGAGGAACCGGATGCTTACTCATCGTCCTCCTCCTCCTCTGCTGCCTTCCTCTTCCTCCTCGAACTAAGGGATCCATAATCAAAGGTGATCCCCGCGCCGATGTTCGCCGGAGGAGGGGAGGGAGGCAGCATCTAGGCACGCTTGGATGAAGAAGGAGCAGCCGTCTTCTTCTTCACCGCGACCTTTGCCGGCTCCTTCGCCGCTGCGGCCCTCGTGTGGGGCCAGGACCCCTCCGAGGTCAGCTGCGGCTACACAACCCTACGGGGCCGGACCGGCTCGCCAGAACTAGCCCGCCGCAAGACTTGCCCCCTCCCCGTAGGTGGCGTCGGATCTGCGGTCTCGGCCTCCTCCGATGACGACTCACCAGTCACATCCTCGACCAGAGGAGCCTCGGTGCCGGCGCTGCTAGCTCCCCCGGCGGCTGCCGCCCACCGGGCGAGCTCCTCATCCTCCGCAGCTGTGGCGGCCTCGTCCTCCACACCGCCAGCACTGCCGGCCTCCCTGGCAAGCTGTGCCTCCCTCGCCCAGGTGGCGATGTAGTCCAGCTTCGCCTGGGTGGTGTCCATGACAAGCAGTTGCTCGGCGTCGGCATCGACGTACCCGTCGTGCAGGGTGTCAAAGAACTACTACACTTCGACGTCCTCCGGCTCCTTCCAGCTCGGGTCGGGGCCATGCGCGTTGCAGTTCGGCATCATGGCAATGATCTCGGACTGACGCGAATTGTTGCACAACGGGACCACCCCCATTGGCAGCTTGAACAACGGCCCCTTTGAGGACCTTGCCGGCCTTTGCGGCGGCCCTCGCAACCTTGCCAGTCCGCTCAACCTCGCCGTCGCGACCCACGTCAAGCTGGAAGAGCCACTGGCAGAAATGGGAGTGCATCAGCACCGTAAAGTTGTGGTCGAGGCCGGGGCGGAGTCGCGTGATGTCAGCGGGGTTCGTGAAGAGCCAGGCTAGGCTCCCCTTGTTATGCAATGGAGCAATCCGGCGGCGGATGAAATCCGCCCCGATCATTTCAAGGGTGAGACCAGCCTGGGTAAGCCGGAGAATCCTGGTGGTGGCAACCGTGAGCCTCCCGTCGGCAGCATCAACGTCCCTCCAATCGTTCCCGCGAACCGGCGGCACCCGGCGAACTTTGCAGAAGGCCGGCGGGTCCTTCTATTCAATCCAGCACCACCAGCCCCGCCCACTCCCCCCACCTCTCCTTCATGGCGCCGTCCGGGTACACCCCCTTGGATCTTGGGATCCAAGTGACGCAACCAGATACGGCACCCCCGGCTGGATCCGAGGGAAGAAATAGTGGCGGAAGAGCGCCGTGCTGGGGTGTACTCCGGCAAAGCCCTCGCAAAGGTGCGCAAAAACGGCCATGCACGCCATCGCATTCAGAGTAAAATCCAAGAGACGGAAGCCGTAGGTGTGCATGATGTCACTGAAGAAATCGGAGAAGGGAGGGCAGAGCCCGCAAGAAAGGTAATCAACGAAGAAGGGGTATCGATTTGGGGCAGGGTTGACGCAGGCGGCGGGGATGACGCGCGTGGCCGGGTGCCCCGAATTCTCCCCCCTGTCTTCACTCCCCACAGGGGCCTGAAGAGGTCCCGAAGCTCCAACGCGTCGACCGTCGAGGAGAAGAACAAGGCGGACTGCATCCGTTGCCCCGACAGTGCTCACTCCGGTGGCTCCACAGCCCCAGCATCCTTGGCCACCCCCTTGCCCCTGGTGGATTTTGGCGCCATGGTGGCTGAAGGAGGAGGGAGGAGCGGAGGGCGGCAGAAGCACAACGGCGGCGAGCAGAGGCGAAGCTTGAAGAAGAAGAGGGAGACAAGCGGAGGTTTCCGAGATTGGGATCGCGCGAAGGGTAAAAGGAACAGTGCGCCCGCGGTTATCCCTTTTTATGGGGAAGCCGTGGGTCGTGCCGCCCATTTACCACGATGTGACGCCTGCGTGTGGAAACCACCCCATGCATGCCGCCCACGTCACGGACATCCCTGCACCCCGCGCTGCGCGCGCGAGTCGTGGGAAGCACAGCGCGCGAAAAACCTTACCATGGTAAAAACCGCCCCGCCTGCCTGCACACCATTTTGGGCCTAACCCAACAACGTGTCGCACTTATGTGTGGCCCTGGCCCAGGGGCCTGTCGGTGTACAAAACTAGGGGCACATTTTTGTACCCCTTTACCTGTGCACGGGCAGTCAGAGCCGCGCCCGTGACCACACCAAGCAGAGCAAGGGAGGTAAGCCAAGGTAAGATCGAAGCCCATGACAAAGCAAAGCAACGACAAGGACCAAGGCCACAAAGATCAGATGGGCAAAGCAGGTTTCCCCGGCAAGGACCCTTGCCGGGGCAGCTCGCCCATGCTAGCCGAGCGAGCGACCCTCGAGCCCACCAACACTCGATGAATGCATTAGACAAGGCTCGGGAGGCAACTCTGTGGTGACATGCAGATCTTCGTGAAGACAAAGAATAGTCAAGGTCAAATGAGGATAGGAAGGCAGCCATCCTCACCGAAGAAACCCATAAGACCCCCGGCAAGATCCTTGCCGGGGACGCCTGCACGCCACGGCAAGACCCTTGCCGGGCCACCCGGCAAGGCCCTTGCCAAGCACACCAGCAGGGCCACCGTCAGGCCCACACCAGCCAAGTCTCCGCCGCCGTTCACGTGCAGCTGCCGACCCAACCAGCTGGGCAAGCACCTATGTGGCGACATGCATCCCTTCGTGGAGACTCCACCACCGCGCCACCTCAGCTGCCTGCCTACCTACATGGCACCGCATGCATCGCTGGCCAGGGCGCATGTCGAAGCTTGGAGGAGCGGCGACGGACGGGACGGGCCTCGCCCCCACCCCCGATAAAGTGGAGGGACACCTAAGCCTCGCATTTAATGCACTTTGTCCTGTAATACCATGATAACCTCGCAGCACTGTTGCCTTTCCACCTCCTGTGTGCCACTATGGCAACCCCTTTTCTATAAAAGGAGGCCCAAGGCGACAAGGAGAGGGATTCGGCTTTTTGGGAGCTCGTTACACCCCGTAGCTAGTTCAAGAACTCAGAATACATCCACCAAAGCAGGACTAGGGTTTTACGCATCCTCGCGGCCCGAACCTGGATAAACGAACCGTGTGCTCTCTGTTAAACCCGCTCTTCTTTCAACCCCGCGCCCCGCAACCGCAGTAGGGATTCTTGTGATCCCATAGGTGTCATTTCCCACCGACACTCATCATCGCTTCCTCATAGTTCGTAGGTTCATCATGAAGTAACACGACTTCCAGAATAGGATTATCGTACCACTCTGGTGCGGATCTTACTCTGGTTGACCTACGAGGTTCGGTAGCAACTTGATCAAAAGTTTCATGATCATCATCATTAGCTTCCTCACTTACTGGTTTAGGAATCACTGGAACTGATTTTAGTGATGAACTACTTTCCAATAAGGAAGAAGGTACAATTACCTCATCAAGTTCTACTTTCCTCCCACTCACTTCTTTTGAGAGAAACTCCTTCTCTAGAAAGGATCCATTCTTAGCAACGAATATCTTGCCTTCGGATCTATGATATAAGGTGTACCCAATAGTCTCCTTTGGGTATCCTATGAAGACACATTTCTCTGATTTGGGTTCGAGTTTATCAGGTTGAAGCTTTTTCACATAAGCATCACAACCCCAAACTTGAAGAAACAACAACTTGGGTTTCTTGCCAAACCACAGTTCATAAGGTGTCGTCTCAACGGATTAAGATGGCGCACTATTTAATGTGAATGCAGCCGTCTCTAAAACATAACCCCAAAACGATAGCGGTAAATCAGTGAGAGATATCATAGATCGCACCATATCTAATAAAGTGCGGTTACGACGTTCGGACACACCATTACGTTGTGGTGTTCTAGGTGGCGTGAGCTGCCAAACTATTCCACATTGTTTCAGATGAAGTCCAAACTCAGAACTCAAATATTCACCTCCACGATCAGATCGCAGAAACTTGATTTTCTTGTTATGATGATTTTCCACTTCACTCTGAAATTCTTTGAACTTTTCAAATGTTTCAGACTTATGTTTCATTAAGTAGATATACCCATATCTTCTCAAATCATCTGTGAAGGTGAGAAAATAATGATATCCGTCATGAGCTTCAATGTTCATTGGGCCACATACATCAGTATGTATGATTTCCAATAACTCTGTTGCTCGCTCCATTGTTCCGGAGAACGGAGCTTTAGTCATCTTTCGCATGAGGCATGGTTCGCAAGTACCAAGTGATTCATAATCAAGTGATTCCAGAAGTCCATCTGAATGGAGTTTCTTCATGCGCTTTACACCAATATGACCTAAAGGCAGTGCCACAAATAAGTTGCACTATCATTATCAACTCTGCATCTTTTTGCTTTAATACTATGAACATGTGTATCACTATTATCAAGATTTAGTAAAAATAGACCACTCATCAAGGGTGCATGACCATAAAAGATATTACTCATATAAATAGAACAACCATTATTCTCTGATTTAAATGAATAACTGTCTCGCATCAAACAAGATCCAGATATAATGTTCATGCTCAACGCTGGCACCAAATAACAATTATTTAGGTCTAAAACTAATCCCGAAGGTAGATGTAGAGGTAGCGTGCCAACGGCGATCACATCTACTTTAGAACCATTTCCCACCCGCATCGTCACCTCGTCCTTAGCCAATCTTCGCTTAATCTATATCCCCTGTTTCGAGTTGCAAATGTTAGAAACTAAACCAGTATCAAATACCCAGGCACTACTGCGAGCGTTAGTAAGGTACACATTAATAACATGTATATCAAATATACCTTTCACTTTGCCATCGTTCTTCTCCGCCAAATACTTGGGGCAGTTCCGCTTCTAGTGACCAGTTCCTTCAGAGTAGAAGCACTCAGTCTCAGGCTTAGGTCCAGACTTGGGTTTCTTCACTTGAACAGCAACTGGCTTGTTGTTCTCTTGAAGTTCCCCTTCTTCCCTTTACCCTTTTTCTTGAAACGGGTGGTCTTTTTGACCATCAACACTTGATGCTCCTTCTTGATTTCTACCTCTGCAGCCTTTAGCATTGCGAAGAGCTCAGGAATCGTCTTATCCATCCCTTTCATATTATAGTTCATCACGAAGCTCTTGTAGATTGGTGGCACTTATTGAAGAACTCTGTCAATGACACTATCATTAGGAAGATTAACTCCCGGCTGAGTCAATTGGTTGTTATACCCAGACATTCTGAGTATATGTTCACTGACAGAACTATTCTCCTCCATTTTGCAGCTGTAGAACTTATTGGAGACTTCATATCTCTCAATCCCGGCATTTGCTTGAAATATTAACTTCAACTCCTGGAACATCTCATATGCTCCATGACGTTCAAACGTCGTTGAAGTCCCGGTTCTAAGCCATAAAGCATGGCACACTGAACTATCGAGTAGTCATCAGCTTTGCTCTGCCAGGTGTTCACAACATCTGGCGTTGCTGTTGCAGCGGGTTTGTCACCTAGCGGTGCTTCCAGGACGTAATTCTTTTGTGCAGCAACGAGGATAATCCTCAAGTTACGGACCCAGTCCGTGTAGTTGCTACCATCATCTTTCAACTTAGCTTTCTCTAGGAACACATTAAACTTCAACGGAACAACAGCATGGGCCATCTATCTACAACAACATAGACATGCAAAATACTATCAGGTACTAAGTTCATGATAAATTAAAGTTCAATTAATCAAATTACTTAAGAACTCCCACTTAGATATATATCTCTCTAATCATCTAAGTGATCATGTGATCCATATCAACTAAACCATGTCCAATCATCACGTGAGATGGAGTAGTTTTCAATGGTGAACATCACTATGTTGATCATATCTACTATATGATTCACGCTCGACCTTTCGGTCTTAGTGTTCCGAGGCCATATCTGCATATGCTAGGCTCATCAAGTTTAACCCGAGTATTCTACGTGTGCAAAACTGGCTTGCACCCGGTGTATGTGAACATAGAGCTTATCACACCCGATCATCACGTGGTGTCTCGGCACAACAAACTGTAGCAACAGAGCATACTCAGGGAGAACACTTATACCTTGAAATTTAGTGAGAGATCATCTTATAATGCTACCGTCGAACAAAGCAAAATAAGATGCATAAAGGATAAACATCACGTCCAATCAATATAAGTGATATGATATGGCCATCATCATCTTGGCCTTTGATCTCCATCTCCAAAGCACTGTCATGATCACCATCATCACCGGCTTTACACCTTAATCTCCATCGAAGCATCGTTGTCGTTTCGCCAACTATTGCTTCTACGACTATCGCTACCACTTAGTGATAAAGTAAATCAATTACATGGTGATTGCATTTCATACAATAAAGCGACAACCATATGGCTCCTGCCAGTTGCCGATAACTGTGTTAAAAACATGATCATCTCATACAATAAAATTTAGCATCATGTCTTGACCATATCACATCACAACATGCCCTGCAAAAACAAGTTAGACGTCCTCTACTTTGTTGTTGCAAGTTTTACGTGGCTGCTACGGGCTCAGCAAGAACTGTTCTTTCCTACGCATCAAAAACCACTACGCGGTATATGATTGCTTTTTGATATTCGGAAAGAACCATGTTCATTGAATCCGATTCAACTAAAGCTGGAGAAATAGACACCCACTAGCCACCTGTGTGTGAAGCACATCAGTAGAACCAGTCTCGCGTAAGCGTACGCGTAATGTCGGTCTGGGCCGCTTCATCCAACAATGCTGCTGAATCAAGAATCAACTAGTGACGGCAAGCAATATGTATATACCCACGCCCACAACTCCTTTGTGTTCTACTCGTGGATATGACATCTACGCATAAACCTAGCTCGGATGCCACTGTTGGGGAACGTAGTAATTTCAAATAAACTACCTATGCACACGCAAGATCATGCTGATGCATAGCAACAAGAGGGGAAGAGTGTTTTCCACGTACCCAAGTAGACCGTAAGCGGAAGCGTTATGAAAACGCGGTTGATGTAGTCGTATGTCTTCACGATCGACCGATCCTAGTACCGAAAGTACGGCACCTCCGTGATCTGCACATGTTTGACTCGGTGACTTCCCATGAACTCACGATCTAGAAAGTGTCGAGGGAGAGTTTCGTCAGCACGATGGCGTGATGATGGTGATGATGATGCTACCGGAACAGAGCTTCACCTAAGCACCGCTACGACATGACTGAGGTGGATTATGGTGGAGGGGGGCACCGCACCTAAACAATCAACTTGTGTGTCCTAGGGTACCCCCTGCCCCCGTATATAAAGGAGCAAGGGGAGCCGGCCGGCCCTTGGGCGCGCCATGAGAGGAGGAGTCCTCCTCCTAGTAGGAGTAGGACTCCCCTTTCCTACTCCTACTAGGAGGGGGAAAGGAAGGAGGAGAAGGGAGAAGGAAAGGGGGGCGCCCCCCCCCCTTCCCTAGTCCAATTCAGACTAGAGGGGGGGCGCGGCCTGCCCTGGCCGGCCCTCTCTCTCTACACAAAGGCCCATATGGCCCATTAGTTCTCCCGGGGGGTTTCGATAACCCTCCGGCACTCCGGTTTTCTCCGAAATCACCCAGAACACTTCCGGTGTCCAAATATAGCCATCCAATATATCAATCTTTATGTCTTGACCATTTAGAGACTCCTTGTCATGTCCGTGATCATATCTAGGACTCTGAACTACCTTCGGTACATCAAAACACATAAACTCATAATACAGATCGTCATCAAACGTTAAGCGTGCGGACTGAGGGAGTCCTGGATTAGGGGGTCCTCGGAAAGCCGAACTATATACTTTGGCCGGACTGTTGGACTATGAAGATACAAGATTGATGACTTCGTCCCGTGTCCGAGTGGGACTCTCCTTTGCGTGGAAGGCAAGCTTGGCAATTCGGATATGTAGATCTCCTCCCTTGTACCGACTCTGTGTAACCCTAGCCCCCTCCGATATCTATATAAACTGGAGGGTTTAGTCTGTAGAACAACAACGATCATAATCATAGGCTAGCTTCTAGGGTTTAGCCTCTACGATCTAGTGGTAGATCAACTCTTGTAATACTCATATCATCAAGATCAATCAAGTTGGAAGTAGGGTATTACCTCCATCGAGAGGGCCCGAACCTGGGTAAACATCGTGTCCCCGCCTCCTGTTACCATCAGCCTTAGACGCACAGTTCGGGGCCCCCTACCCGAGGTCTGCCGGTTTTGACACCGACATTGGTGCTTTCATTGACTAAAGGCTTGATGGCTCCTTCGACCGTCGGCAACGATGCGATCCAAGGTGAGGTTTTTATCCCCGGGCAGATCTTCGTATTCGGTGGCATCGTATTGCGGGCCAACTCGCTTGGCCATCTGGAGCGGATCAAGAGCTACGCCCCTGGCCATCAGGTCAGGTTTGGAAGCTTGAACTATAATGCCGACATCCATGGAGACTTGATCTTCGACGGATTCGAGCCCAGGTCAGGTGCGCTGCACAGTCATGACGAGCATGACTTAGCTCTATCGTCGGACGGTGTTCGGGAGATCACACCTGTGGCTACTCCGGCCCTCAATCTGGAGCAGATCGTGCCGTCCGAGGACGAGTGGTTGGACCCCGCCACGGAAGCCGCACACTCAGCAGCGATAGAGCCGAATACTGACTTCACCTCCTATGAAACTTGTGTTATCGGACCCTTGGATTCGTCCCCGGCCACAGGCTCCGAACCACTTGCATCCGTGCCTATCCAATCTGATTGGGCACCGATCATGGAGTTTACCTCCGCAGATATTTTTCGGCACTCGCCCTTGGGCAATGTGCTAGATTCATTGAGATCTCTCTCCTTATCAGGAGACCCTCGGCCAAACTATGTCCGGCCCGAGTGGGAAGCGGACGATGAAGGAATTCGTTACCCACCCACCACCCACTTAATAGCCACTGTCGACGACTTAACCGACATGCTTGATTTCGACTCCGAAGACATCGATGGTATGGACGATGATGCAGGAGAGTAAGAGGAATCACCGCCCACAAGGCGCTGGACAACCACTTCATCACACGATATATAAATGGTGGATACACCCACAGAAAACAACGACGAGGAACAGGAGGATGCAGCGAAGGATAGTCCCTCGAGAAGCAACCAAACCGACGACATAGGCGCTGCACCAAATCCCGCCTCAGCAAAAACAGTGATAACAGCGCAAGAAAGAATAATACCCCGGTCGACTCCAAGGGAAATGACGACCACACGGACCCAGCGATGGAGCAAGGTGAGCCAGCGGACGGCGAACATAGTACAGAGCCGCAGTCCGGTCACGGCGACACCGAGGGTAAAGCTCGTCAACCTGTCTCCGGAGAGGAGAACAGTCCGGACGACAATGCACACATCATCCCGGAAATGCACTCGGAACAAGAGAACCTTCATAGAAGGCTTATCGCCACCGCGGGGATCCTGAAGAAACAGAAGCAAAGGCTTAAGGCCGCGCAGAACACGCTCAACAGCAGATGGAACAAAGTGCTTGACACTGAAGAAAAGTATGGCGGTAGTCGCCACACAAAGAGCTATCCAAAGCGCAAGCTGCTGCCTGAATTCGATGACGAGGCTTTAGAGCCCATTCATCCGAAAAATAAAATGGCCTACCAGCCGGATTGACCACCCTGTGGCTGCGACAGAGCGGCTAACGATGCCGCACACAAGTCAGCACACGATTTACATGAAGACCCACACAAAAAATACGGTATGAGCAGGTCCATCTACGGATCTTGGAAGCGCGCTCCGGCACAGGATCATGGCCGCCCAAACGACTATACTGACCGAATAACAGCTCGGAATCAAAACCAAACGCTACAACCGTCCGAAGAATGCCATGACACATCAAAATACAGTGGTGTCGCGCACCCCCTATGCTTCACCGATGAGGTGCTGGACCACGAATTTCCAGAGGGATTCAAACCCGTGAACATAGAGGCATACGTGGGAATGACAGACCCTGGGGTCTGGATTGAGGACTTTATCCTTCACATCCACATGGCTCGCGGAGATGATCTCCACACCATCAAATACATGCCCCTCAAGTTGAAAGGACCAGCTCGGCACTGGCTGAAAAGCCTCCCCGAAAACTCAATTGGAAGTTGGGAGGAGCTTGAGGATGCTTTTAGGGCCAATTTTCAAGGGACCTATGTTCGACCGCTGGACGCAGATGATTTAAGTCACATAATTCAACAGCCCGGTGGGTCAGACCGAAAGCTTTGGAACAGATTTCTCATGAAGAAGAATCAAATCGTCGACTTCCTGGATGCCGAGCCTTAGCGGCTTTCAAGCACAGTGTCCGAGACGAATGGCTCGCCAGACACCTCGGCCAGGAGAAACCAAGGACAATGACAGCCCTAACAAGCCTTATGACCCGCTTTTGCGCGGGCGAAGATAGTTGGCTAGCCCGTAGCGGCACCAGCAACCCAGGCACATCCGAAGTCAGGGATGGCAATGGGAAACCGCGACGGAATAAAAGCAAGCATCGAAACAATGAAGACAGCCTAGACAACATGGCGGTAAATGCCGGATTCAGGGGCTCTCGACCCGGTCAACGGAAAAGCCATTTAAAGGCAGCAGGGATGGACCGTCCAGCCTAAACAAGATTCTAGACAGATTATGTCATATTCATGGCACCTCCGACAAACCGGCAAACCACACCAACAGAGAATGCTAGGTCTTCAAGCAAGCCGAACACAAGGGGAGGGAGACACCAAGCGAAGACGAGGATGAGCCTCGCCAGCCGAACACTTGGGGACAAAAAAAATTTCCAACAGAGGTCAAAACACTGAACATGATTTACGCAACCCACATACCGAAGAGGAGGTGTCAGCGCGCACCCCGAGACGTATACGCTGTAGAGCCTGTCACCCCCAAGTTCAACCCTTGGTCGGCCTGCCCGATCACTTTTGATCGTAGGGATCACCCGACTAGTATCCGGCACAGAGGATCGGCTGCCTTGGTGCTAGACCCAATAACTAACGGATATCATCTCACCCGAGTCCTTATGGACGGTGGCAGTAGTATTAATCTGATATATCAGGACACCGTCCGCAAAATGGGGATAGACCCGACAAGAATCAACCAAAGCAATACTACCTTTAAAGGAGTAATACCAGGCCCAGAGGCCCGCTGTACGGGCTCTCTAGTACTAGAGGTTGTATTCGGTTCTTCTAACAACTTCCGAAGCGAAGAATTAACCTTCAACATCGCTCCATTCCGAAGTGGCCATCATGCACTACTCGGGAGAACGGCCTTCGCTCGTTTTAATGCAGTACTGCATTACGCTTATCTTAAACTTAAGATGCCCGGTCCACGCAGCATCATCATAGTTAGCGGAAACACAGAGCGTTCCTCATGTAGGGAGGAATATGTGGCGGCTCTAGCAGCCAACCACTGAATGGCCTCTCCAACTAGAAGAAATGATCGGTCGTCAAGACCGTGGACACGGTTAGACGAGTCCGGTGCACCACTAACTATAACAGCTCAGATAAACCTGAGATTGGGTCGATGGACATACCCCCATAGGTGGTGCTAGGGGCTTCCCGCATGTAAAAAGGGCTACAGTTCGGCCTGACCCTATTTAAAATTGCATTTTTAATGGTTCATTAAGAATAACCAATTTTTCGCACGAAGACTTTCACCTGGGTTTTTCTCTTTTACAGATGATCATCGTGCTACACCCTTCCAGGATACGGCACAACGGAGACACCAGCACAGATGTGCAGCAGGGCCCTGCTCAAAGGTTTCTTTTTAGATTAAGACCCTGTGTAAACCTTTTTTACTGTCTCTTGTTGCTTCACTCCCTCCGGATACTCAACACAACCGAAAGGGATGCTGGCGTTATTGACATTTCGTCACGTTAGACTAATGCAAGTACCTGGAAATTAAGGGCTCATAATCGAGGGCGTTTCTCAGCCCAGTATATGATGCAAAGCCCAAACACCTTAGGGAGTGTTCGGCGTTGCGAGTTTGGCCTTATATGCATCAGCTCCGAATCATGTCTTTGGACAATAGTTGGGTTTGCCCGGCTCCCGTGTTTTGCTACCTTACGTTCCGCTCTATCGGCTAAGGTGGCACCGGGAGAACTACTGCGATTGTGCCCTGGTTCATCTGGATGAGCACCTTAGTAGAGAAAGCCGAAAACTGACTGTCATGATAAAGCGCGAGACTGGTCAACCACTCGATGACTCAGCGGAATCTTTGCGATTCTTCCACATTAACGAAGGACCGGTTTTCTGGTCACGTATGTACGCGCACCGTGTTCGGAAGAGCGCAGAAGTACCAGGGGCTATATAGTAGCCCCACCGTCAAACTCCTATGGCTAAGTGAAAGTGTTAAAGCTATATAGTCTGATTGCCTTGTTCGCCGCGCTATCACCTCCTTAATGGACCAAGACGTTGGGTCAAGTGTGAACACACGCTTTTCCGGACATCCCCGCATTATATGCATGGGGGCTGAAGCCGACAACTGCAAACTTTCAGGTTAAATACACACATAAACGGCTGCACAGGAGGCATCATAATACTTTCAGGCAAAAGTATAATGCAGCCTTTATAATCCAAATAGCATTGTTTTTTACAATTGGCATACATGTCACTCGAACATGGTACTCTTCGAGCACTGAGCCTCTGTTACACGAGCGCCTTCCAGGACTTCTTCAAAATAGTGCTCAGCCGAGACCTGGCCTACGGCCGGATCTCGGGTCGCAATAGCGGTGGTCTCCATCTCTGCCCAGTATGTCTTAACGCGGGCAAGAGCCATCCGCGCACCCTCTATGCATGCTGACCTCTTTACAGCATCGATATGCGGCACAGCACCAAGGAATCATTGCACTAAACCAAAATAACTATTCGGCCTTGGCCCTTTCGGCCAAAGATGATCCATGATAGACCTCATGGCAAGTCCGGACAACCTATGGAGCTCGGCCCACTCAGCCATTTGTTCATTTAACAGCAGCGGACGCGTTGGAGCACTGAACTATGACCAGAACAACCTCACCACTTCATGATCTTTCTGATCTTTGAAAAACTCAGTCGCCTCAGCAAGACTCATTGCCAAGTCCGAATACGTGTCTGCAGCACTCCATAATTGATCCAGAGGCATATTTCTGATCTTCGAACTTTGACCGCAACAAAAAGGGCTTCCCAGCCGCGATATCTCCGGCTTGAAGGAGCTCCTCCTTCGCTGCTCTGATTTCAGAACGGGTTTCCTTGGCTGCTTCCATGGCTTTCTTCAGGTTAGCCGCTTTCACTTGGCTTTCCTTTTCAAGAAGCTCATATCGGCCGGTGGCATCTTTCAGCTCAACAGCCATCTTGGCTATTTTATCTTCGCTCTGGCGATGAGCAGCCTGTTCGACTCTTAAGTCTTCGGCCGCCTTTAGGGCGACCGCATCACACTACAAAAAAAATACACTTCTGTGATGATACGTGTTTGTCACAGTAGGTCGTGTTTTTTGTCATGCATGTACATCCATGACAAATTTATGATAGAATCAAGGTAGTCATACCTGTGCTGTCGTAGAAGTGTTCCATGACATTACCAAAATTATCATCACAGAAGTGTCCACTTCCATGACGATAAATCGCGCGCCACAGAAGTGCTTTCGTCAAGGGTGACCGACACGTGGCATCCACCGTAACGGAACACCGTTAAGCTATCGGGTCGGGTTTTGGATCCGATAACCCGTTAACAGCCCCGACCAATGGGGATTTTCCACGTGTAAAATCATCATTGGCTAGAGGAAACATGTGTCGGCTCATCGTTGGGACAGATGTCATCCACTCACTGGACAGAAGGCGCCTATGATACGTCGACACATGGCACGGGCCAACAGTGGCCCATTCCTGTGAAAAGGCCGGCCCGTTTGACTTGGTCAAAAGCTGGCGGGCCGGCCCATGGAAAGCCTGTTAACGGCCTATTCGCATATAGCCCATTTATAGCCCGCTAACCCAAGGCCCGTAACGCCCTATCCGAATTAGGCCTAGTAGCGTCATCTGGGCCATCCAATATGATTCCAACCCGTTTTCACTTCTGGCCCATGTATAGCCCATGACGTCTTTCGGCCCATATGAGGCCCTTTGTAACTCTTGGCCCATTAGTGGCCCGTGCTAAAACTGGCCCGTAATGAACAGTGTATTACTTTACACCCATTAACGGCCCATAGTGAAACT
Organism: Triticum dicoccoides; assembly: GCF_002162155.2. Lineage (NCBI taxonomy): Eukaryota > Viridiplantae > Streptophyta > Magnoliopsida > Poales > Poaceae > Triticum > Triticum dicoccoides. Next base: position 506,816,459 of record NC_041390.1, read on the forward strand.
GGCCCGTAATGAACAGTGTATCACTTTACACCCATTAACGGCCCGTTATTCCGTTGGGCCGTTTCCAGCCCAAGTTAACTTTCGGCCTTCTGAGGGCCCATTTATTATTGGGCTCATTTGCAGCATTCGGTTACTTACGGCCCGTTACTATCATTTTCTGCTTGTGGGCCAAATTCAGCCCGTCGTTACAGTCGGCCCGTTTGTGGACCGTTAGTCTGTTGGGACATTTTCATAGCATCACCAAATACGGCCTATTAACGGTCCGTTATGGTCAGCCCATAAAATGTACGATTTCAATTAAAGGCCCGTCTACGGCCCATTAAAGGTCCGTACAAGACCCATAAATGAGTCAGTGGCCCATGGATCCTACGAGACGTAGAAGGCCCATGGATCCTATGAGACGTAGAAGGCCCATGTATCCTACGAGACGTACAAGGCCCATGGATCCTACGAGACATAGAAGGCCCATGGATCCTACGAGACGTAGAAGGCCCATGGATACGACGGCCCGTGAAGGGCCATGGTCGGGCGAGTTGGCCCTCGTTTGAACGATATAGCATATTCAAAGAATTATCCTACTCAATACTATCACCTCTAAAAAGCATACACTATACAACAAAGAGATCAAGGCATAGAAAGGTAGAATAATCCTACACTATACAATAAAGAAATTACAGCCGATTATACCCACTAGGCATTATGGTTCGGCACAGGTGATAATAAAGCATACACAAACAACAAATTACATACACTGGGCAAATACAGCTCATACATCATGAACGCACATCAACTTAACTCCATTTGAACTATAATCTCTTCAGAAAATAGGATTGGTCGGATTCAGATAGCACAAATTTCAGTCTGCAAAATCTCCAATTCCTTCATGGTTACCTTAGTGTCTTGTTTCATTTTTTTACTCCTGCATCTAATACATGCATGTCCAGTCTCAACTTGTTGATTATACGTTGACAACCATGTACACGTTGTCTTGCCACCTCTAGTTGATGCTCGAGAACATCATCACATTCCAATTCCAATCCATAATCATTCGATAACGGCCATGCCGCACTGCTCACAGATCTTTGTGTTGATATCACTTCATCCTGAAATGTTTCTGTAAGTACACATGACTAGGGCAAAAAATATAGTTACAACAGTGAAGCGAACAAGACACTATTTTGTACTACATGGCAAAACAGGACTAACAATAATGTTACACGTCACTTTAAAAAAATGTTACATGTCATGAAGCATAAGAAGGTGATATTTTAAAAATTATAAAAAAGATAGTCTGTGTAGCCTGCATACAGAAATCCCTCTTAGCTCACCAGAGGAGCGTGATGTTGGGGCCCAATCAAAAACACAGACAAGTTACAAATTTAGACAGCATGTTGTGTATAAGTAAGCAAGCAATTGGCCATTCTGTGCCTCAATTAAAGTCTTAGGGAGCATAATGAACAGCAGAGGGTTTCATACAAACATACTACAGCAGGCAAAACTATGCAATCATTAGCGTAGTATAAACTAGATTGTGAGCCTCATGCAATAATAGTTGGTTAATAGACTTCAAAGCTTCAGGCACACTTCGGCAGAGTAATTAAATGGTAAGGCCTTTAATTATGTCAACTAATAGTGATACAAGTACCGAACATCAGGCATGATTATTTGGGCATCTCATTAACTGAGGACAAATAAAGCAATTGAAAAGAGAAAATTAACTATGCATGAAACAAACAAGGAATTGAACTGTTGAGTTGCATACAGTGACTTACCTTAGCAGGTTGAAGAGGCTCAGCGCAGCTCCTACTTCTCTTGCAAGGCTCCTTCCTAACATCTTGTACTTGGAAATCCTCAATCTTATCTTCATTGCACCCCCTCTGCAAGGTGACACAAACTAGTTACTCGTCTCCTTGGAAGATAAATATGCATACTTTCCAGTCTGTGAACACAAAAGGATGGGATTATAACAAAACAACACCACATAAGGAAACATGCTGCATCTCTTGCACTTGCACACAATGAAATGAGCATTTACTATGTCTGCACTATGTAAAAACTAGGCATATCTTCGAACTGGATCTCCAAGTACTCTTGGAGAGCCTACTGTAGTGTACAGCCAAACCTTTATGTCACATATGAGTTAGACAAGGCCCCACTACAGGAGCCCTTAGTGTTTAAATCGTTGACAAGCTCTGTTAGAGTGTTAGGTCAAGAACAGCAAGTAATCAAAGCAAACAGACCTAGTATGGCTGGCTGATGCAAACAAGCAATTGAACAGATGTGTGAGCAAATCTTACATATCAAGAAAAGAAGCAAAGAAGGAGGCTTAAAGACCATCACTTGACTGACCAGATTTAAGGGGCATTTAAACATCATGTGCAACGTATGAACTAACATAAACATTGCATATTCCAGATTCTACAATGGAATGCACATGTATTAGGTTATGCCATGTATGATGATGCCTAAATGTATAGATAGCAGGCAGGAGTGATTCATCATTGCACGCACAATTGAATTGCAGGTTAAGGGCCAGTTCGATTCCGCCTTTTCAGAGCATATTGTCAAAATAAGCCATAAAAGATGTAAAGAAGTCATTTTTGAGTTATGGGCTTGGGCTTAACTAATTTCGCTTTGGAGGGGGGTGTTTCGGGTAGAACCTCACTAAAAATTTAAGGGAAGGGGAATAGTGAAATGACTCTGTTATCTGCCTATATTACACTCAAAATGCAACTGCTGACGCCCGTGTCATACCTGACCCTCAAGTAAAAACAAACACGCAAGCATTCATTGCCCTGCCCGCTTGCATCTCCTCTCCCCTTTCCCTCTACCTCGATCCCCTGCCTGCAGCACTAGGGTTCCTCCAGCGAGCCGTCGCCACTGGTCCCATCTGTCCTGGTCCTCGACGATGTTATGTCCAGCTAGGCTACATGGCCGGCTGGTAGAGGCAAATCTCCCTGGCTGCTCCTCCCTCTGGCGCCGCCCCTCATTCTCATGGTTTCCAGCAGCTGCTCCACTATGGTTCGTCCAACGCACTACTCCGGCGGGTGTTGCACAACTACGGTTGATGCCACACTGCAGCAGAAGGCAGCTTATTCCCCCTCCCCTCCTCCCAGGCCATTGCCTTGAGGTGCTGGTGAAGGATGAGCTCATCCAACAAGGTGAGGATCTCCTCTAATTTTTTGCCAAATTTTCATTCTGATCCACTATACGATGAATTGCTATGAGCTGCTGCTGCTATATGATGCATTGCTATGAGCTGCTCCTGCTACTGCTATATGATGAATTGCTATGAGCTGCTGTTGTATGATGAGTTGCTATGAGCTGTTGCTATATGATGAATTGCTATGAGTTGCTGCTGCTATATGATGAGTTGCTACAAGCTGCTCCTGCTGCTGCTATATGATGAATTGCCATGAGCTGCTCCTGCTGCTGCTATATGATGAATTGCTATGAGCTGCTCCTGATGCTGCTATATGATGAATTGCTATGAGCTGCTACTGGTATATGATGAATTGCAGATTGTTGTTGTTGTATGATGAGTTGCTATGAGCTGCTGCCGCTATATGATGCTTTCAGGTGGTGCTGCTATACGATAATAACCAGCCACTTGGACCACCGAATTTCAATGAATAATTGTTCTTCATTTAAATGTGGGCCATGCGTTCTTCATTTAAATTAGGCAATGGGATCTCTATGGAAAACATTGACCAAAGTAGATTGTGCCAAGTAGATGGTATCTTTGTATTTGCATTTTGAGCAAATAGTGATGGTCTGTTTTCCTATCATATTAATTATTGCACTGGGTTCAATTTGTGATGTTTCCAAGTCAAATTAATTTCCATATGGGCAGCAAAATGAAAAAAATATAATGCAATCTAGACTTTCCACTGATCATACCAAAGATAAGCTGAAAACGCAATGAAAAGAATTGGTTGGCTTATTACATGGAGCTTATATTCACAGGTGCTTATTTTCTTAGGATAACTCGTAATAACTGTCCCTAAGAAACTTGGCTAATAGAACTGGCATACAAATAACATGTCATGATGATTGCAATGGAGGAGTGACGTACCATAGCACACTGTATAGGCTCACCATTGCCTCTCCTTTTTTGTGATGTTCCATGAAATTGCCACATACATCTTGTACTTTTTCATTGTGTAACCCTATCTGCAAGTTGACACTGCTAATTTCAGACATCTCTACATGATACTACATTGCATATCCCTTGCGCATATTTAAACCACCAACTAATGATTGTGTGCGTACCATAAACTAGCCATGACTCTGTATACTGCACTAGCAGGCACTCTAAGGGAGCCTAATGTAGTGCACTGGAATTCCTACATGCCACCTACGATTTTGTGTAATGTACTGCCCCTGTTCCTAAATATATGTCTTTGTAGAGATTCCAGTATGGACCACATACAGATGTATATAGATGCATTTTCGAGTGTAGATTCACTCATTTTGCTCCGTATGTAGCCTATAGTGGAATCTCTAGAAAGACTTATATTTAGGAACGGAGGTACGAGGTAGTATCATGTATGACATCTACATATCTAATTTAGCAGCCAGTAGTAGAAATCATTGTCTGCACAAAGGGATTACTAGTCGAAAATCCTAGCAAAGCATGCTGGCAGTCACAGAACAATACAAGAGAGAGAGAGACACGCTTACAAGATCATAGCAATGCCTCAGTCCAGGATCTCGGTTGGCCAAGCTCTTAGATCCAGAAGAAACATCATCCTTGTAGTTTTTGCCAGCTGCATAATAGGTAACAGCGACCGGTTAGTATATTTGAAGTACATCGGGCAGGTGATGTTGGACGGGTTTAAAGGTGACAAGTACCTAGGCCGTGGCGAGTGCTTGGCATCTCTCCAGATGGTGGGAATCAGGTTAGAAACGTCGAGGGTGATGACACAGCGCTGGCTGTCGGGGTCCGGTAAGGAGATCTAGAACCGTCGAGTAGGGTGTTTGTGGAGCGGCTCCGGTAGGATGGACTAAGGTGTGGGCGAAGCGGATCTGTGGTCATGGACGAGGGCGTAGGTGAAGCTGCTCCGGTGGTTGGGTTAAGGATGGTGTCGACGACGCGGATCTGCGGTCGTGGATGGGGCGTCAGAAGCTGCTCCGGTGGTTGGGTTAAGGATCGTGTCGATGATGCGGATCTGCGGCCGTGGACGGGGCGTCAGAAGCTGCTCCGGTGGTTGGGTTAAGGGTGGTGCCGACGATGCGGATCTGCGGCCATGGATGGGGTGTCAGAAGCTGCTCCGCTAGGTTGGATGAGGGTGCGAGGAACCAGATCTGAGGCCGTGGACTTGTGAGTTGGCAAAGCGGCCCCGGTAGGGTTGAGAATGGTATAGGCGAAGCTACTCCGGTAGGGTTGACGATGGTGTCGGCGAAGCGGCTCCGGTAGGGTTGAGGAAGGTGTCGGCGAAGCGGCTCTGGTAGGGTTGAGGAAGGTGTCGGCGAAGAGGATCAGAGGCCGTCGACGGGGGCGTCAGTGAGGCGGCTCCGGGGGTGTGGACGAAGCGTCTCCGGTGGGGAGTACGAATGAGCCGCTACAGATGCACGGCGGTTGACGAGAGTACCGGCGAAGAAGATCCGGCGCTGTGGACAAGGCCGGCACTGAATGGGTTGTGGTACAGTGGTGGATGAGCAGTCTACTTGTTTCTAGGGGAGGTGGGAGGGGTAGATGCGGCCGCAGAAGCAGATCCAGCGAGGTGGACGCCGCTGGCAGTGAATGGGCTATGGTACGCTGGTGGATGAGCAGTCTAGGGTTTCGAGAGGGGAGGGGAGAAAGGGCGATGAAGTACGGACGGCGTGATGTAAGATGCTCTGGTGCTGTGGAGTTAGTCGTTTTGCGGGAGGGGAGAGGAAATGGGGATGCAGTGTAGTGGGGGAACCGGAAGTTACCAAAGCAGCCCTGACCTATCATGTAGATGAGGGCGGTATTGTAACTGTTGGTCTCCGTGCACCAACGACAAAAGGGGGATTTCTCATGCTAAAGACTAAGGTGGCGGAAATTTCGGAAGGAGGCGGGAGATTTTGCCGCCCGCGGGATTGTTCATATCCAGTTTCAACTAATTTTGGACCGTGCTAGCAGGAAGGTCATGCTAGACTGTGTACACGAGGCACGCGTCAGCGGTTAATAACTGGTGTGAAGTCCACCCCAGAAAAAAAGACAATAACTCAGGATGATGCGCCGATAACTTGGACGTTCACACTGGCGCGGCCAATCGTACGGGTGTAGTGGCGCATTCACAAAAAAGGGATCAAACACTCAGCTAGTGTATTTCTCGTGTAAATAGATAATTTAGTGTCATTGGTTATTTACTTTAAACATAATGCATTGACGTGTTAGTGTAGAGGCGCACAAAAAGAAATGGATATTGTAGTCAGCTACTTAAAAGTGTTACCTCAAATGATTACATAGCCTCAATTTCATAAATTGCGTACCCGTTGAATTCATATATGAATATTACATATATTACTTTAAAATAGAAACTTAAATCATCCGAGACTAATGAATTTGAATGCAAGAGTAACAATGGTGCATGTACATGATAGCTACATTGGTTGTTTGAAGAAACATCACTCTAACTTTGGCATGCACAACTGAAAAGGTTTATTTAAATAGAAAAAAATGTGATATGTGAGTGTCCAATCTTTATAGCATTGAATCGATATTGTACCTTTGGCCACGATACGAAGTAGATATTGACTTATGTTCAAGTGAAGCACGTCCACGATCGCTAGATAGTGATACGTGAATGAATTGTGCAATCTCTCTCACACGCATACATATCTCATTTCCTTATGGGCATTGGAATCACACACGTGCACTTCGTGTATTTCTCTCCCTCCGTCAGGGTTAAATTCGTCTTTCTACCCCATCCTACAAGTCCCTCACACAGAAACACACACGCTCTCTATGTCTAACACGCCCACCCCTTTAATTCCGCCCACCCACAGCCACTAATGTCTCAAAGTATAATAATGTCTCTCACACATATGCTATCTACCTATCCCTTAATATAGCTAGATATGTGTCACACAAACTCCTTCTCCCTACTAGCAAGATGCCCATGCGTTGCACGGAACATCAAGATGCATTTGTATGAGAAGTTTATCTTGTGGGAGAAAAGGATGAACGAGGGGATGCCTTATTTGCAAATGCGGAGAGGGGTGTGGGTATCTTTTTTGCAAAATTTCCATAGTTTCCTTCATGTCCGTCGGATATAAATCAGATGGCCTGTATTGCAGGATGGCAGGAACACCATCATCACCAACTCTGTTTTTTATAAGAGTATAGATATGTGAGTGTCACTGCCCCCCCCCCACACACACCCACACTTCCCAACACCGAAGGAGTAGGGTGACACCTCGATATTGATACTAATCTATCGACTGGCTTCTCTCTCAAACATACACACACACTACCCGGCACCGAAGGAGTAGGGTGGCACATCGATCTTGATAATAATCTATCTACTCCTCTTTCAAACACACACACGCAGTCGCTAGTTGTGCCTTTGTGCCTACCGCGCACACTCTCGATGCGTCTTTCTCTCCCCCCCCCATCAATGACAGCAGAAGGGTGACAACTCGATCTGATCATAATCTGTCAATTGGTTTCTCTCTCAAACATTGTGTCTCGGTGCCTCGCTCGGTAGCCCCCTCGATATGTAGACTTCTCGCACGCGCACAGCTGTAGTGACGATGACGCTGAACCCAGTGTGCCTTGTTTTTACCGGCCTCATGTGATAGTTTTCACCCTGTTTTATGATAATTAACAAGGCAACCTTTTCTTTGTTACTACTAGTGAATCTAAAATCATTCGGGGCAGACATAGTTTCTTGGAGATATCAACTATTTTAAAATAAATTAGCTAGCTGGCCATGCGTTGCATGGAACATCAAGATGCATTTGTATGAGTAGTTTATCTTGTGAGAGAAAAGGTTGAACGAGGGAAGGCCTTATTTGCGAATGTGGAGAGACGCATGGGTATATTTTTGCAAAATTGCCATAGTTTCTTTCCTATCCGTTAGATATAAATCCGACGGCCTACATTGTAGGATGGCACGCACACCATCATCACCAACTCAGTTTTCTACTCCCTCCGTCCAAAAATACTTGTCATCAAAATGGATAAAAAGAGATGTATCTAAACTAAAATACGTCTAGATACATTTCCTTTTATCCATTTTGATGACAAGTATTTCCGGACGGAGGGAGTATTTGTCTTTTTAGAGATTTCAACAAGTGACTATGACCGGACCTTACCAACATACTCAAAAAAGTAGTCCATAATTTTGATGTTACCCTCTTTTCTTGGCGGTGCAGTGCCATATGGATACCTCATAAATAAATAAAGTACTACGTGATACTAATATATGATACATGGCGCAGGAGTACAAAGTATTATTAATACAGTTTTGCTAGAACTCATCTAGATGAGCTATAATTTGGTCTCATTCATCTTTTATAGCCATTGGATGTGATGCTATATAAGATGCGTGTGTGCTGACATGGGTTGTATTTGTTCTTGTGCAACGAACTGACCACTGCATGTCATGTTTGATAGTCTCAAGTCATTAAAAGCATACAAGCCCCACATCTCTTCTTGGTTGATTCCTCTATTTATGTCAAAAAATAAGAAACAACGTGAGAGTTAATGCACCACACCTATGTGTTTACTATTTGGTTTTCGTAAGATGACTTAATACTCACCTAGACGGAGGGAGTATTCAATTTGATAGCGGGCGGTGCAGTTCCCGATATGGCTTTAATGCAGACGAGGGTGGGAGTAGCGGTTCCCGATATGTTGAACGGCCAATGCATCCTCCTTCAATTAATGCATGAGGGAAATAATGGGAGGAGGTCCGGGAAAAGAGGCTGCACGATGTGAATGCAACGCAGTTTGCCCTCATTGCCCTCATATAAAGGTGCCCCTCCATTCCAATGCATCTACCACATCGTACGCACCTAAGCATTTGCCTAAGCACCTACACTAAGCGCAAAAGAGATCACTCCAGACCCCATGGCGGCGATGCGCGTGAGCGGCCAGTGGTTGTGCCAGATGGTCCACGACGCCGGCCTGCGGCATGGCGCCGAGGATCGTCTCCAGACGGTGTTGGAGACCGGCTGGTGGATGGCCGCCGTCGACGCCAACTACGACTCTCAGTTGGACCAGATGATCGTTGCCACCAGCAACAAGTTCACCGTCCTCAAGAAGCTCGCGGATGACATCGCCGTACTCCTCCAGCCCGCACGCCCGGGCTCCTCATTGCCTACCACCCTAATCGGCCTCCATGGCCGGAACCTCTTTCAAGCACTGGTGGCCCTGCGACTGCCCGCCGACGCCATGAAGAATGTCCACCTGGAGGTCGCGCTCGCCGCGAGGTGCCTCACCCTGCAAGAATTCGTCGACCTACACATCCACGTGTACGAGGAAATCGTGTACATAGGTATCTACAAGGCCAGTGAGGACTCTATGACGTTGGCCTTCCTCAACCGGCTGGAAGCCTTGGATGCCTTTGCTGAGAAGCACCTCGACCTCGCCACAAAAGACGTCGCTCCTTAGCTGCCGGTCAGTGGCCCGGCGTACTAATTTGAGGTGGAGGAGGTCGTAAGTTCGTGGATCCATCTTTCTTCTTGCCTTCTGTAACCACCACTGTGATCGCATCATCGTGGCCTTAATTCCTATTGTGCTATTGCATTCTCGTTCCAGTCAATACCGACATGTGCGATCCCTTTGCTTAATTATATGCATCACTGTAACTAGTACTCCATCCGTCAATTTATAAGTTGTGCTTACCTTTTCCATCAACTTCATGCAACGCGCGGGCATATTGCTAGAAACACTAGAATATGTATATATAATCTGTATGTGATAGTCCATTTGAAATCTCAAAAAAGACAAATATTTAGGTACAGAGGGAGTAATATATTAGGAGTATATCAAAACAATAGTGATTTCTTTCAAGTTTGTGAACAAATACTACTATTCTACTACTTTGGATCTATCGCAACGCACGGGCACATTGCTGGTAAAAGGAAAAGGCCTGCCGTGTTAGCGTCACACCCCCACACGCCCGGGAATCGGGAGTACAACACGGCCCGGCCGGCACGACACGTAGCTTAGGGAAGGCGTGTTGCCTAGCATTTTCACTTTCATGTGGGACCGCCGTTGAGAAAACTGACACCCCGCCCGCCGCCGGGTTGGAAAACAGAAACGAGGGGAAGATCTAGCTGTAGCACGGAAGCCAAGAAATTTGGTGTCAGACGGGGCTCGTTGATAGAGTAGGAGCATTATGTACTAGTACCAAGTTTGTACTCCTAATACTATATTACTAGTACTACCACTATACAACTAGTAGGTACGTGCACGGCACAACATCGTAGGAACAAAAAACGGGAAGATCTTGTTTTGGGTGATTTATCTTTTTTTCAATCAACGTAGTATGAATAATATGATGTGGGGGGCACCCATGAAGCTTATGTGGCTTGGTTGCATGGCTACGGAAGGTTAGAGAAAAATAAATGGATAATGTGTTTAGAGTGCACTCCACTAAATAGATATACTTTGGATCCATTGCAACGAACCGTCACATCTATATCTATACACCCTATATAGTGTGTGAAAAGCTTTGAAAGTTGGTCGTTGGATGAAGCCAATCCGACGGTACAAAGATGGCAAATCCGAGCACTACTGGCCGTTGGATATCATCCACCAGATTCTTCCACATGTATAATCTAGAAGACTCCATGGTTGAACTTAATTCATGACTAACTTTGCCACAACTAAGCTTAGGCAAAGTTATTAGTTCTTCAAAATGAGAGCCACAAGTTGGCAAGCCTAAGGGAATCTTGCCACATTTTTGTGTGTATGTCATGTGGGGCCTTAGTGTGGCTTGCCTAAGGTGTGGCTTGAACCAAACACTCACCTAAGTTAATCAAACTTGCCTAACCTTACATTCCACCAGATTTTGCCACAAGTCAGAATCCAGAAAGCTCCACCTGTAGAAGCATAATGCACAAACCACCAGAATCTCATGCGTGCAATGCACGTGTACCTTACTAGTACTAGTTGGTAGTAGTAAGAAACAAATTCCAGTTTTGGCATGAACTCGTACTGCGGGAGCACCACAAGGCCTGCCGCAGGAGTTACATTTCCCTCTCGGGGCCCACGGGACCGAACTTCAGTGGCTTAGTGCCCAGCCTATGAGTCAATGACATGCGGACCTTAAATGCGGCTGGCCCACATGTCATTCTCATGGTGGTGGCGTGGTTCGCGACTCACTCATTCGAGATGAACCAGCCGATGGTGGCATGGCCGTGGCGAGGGTGCCACAGCTGGGCGTCGGGGCGTTACGAGGCGTAGATAGCCACACCGATGGGTACTACCTGTAGTACATAAGTACTCCAGCTAAGGATTGATGCCCGGGACGAAATGTTCACAGCCGCTGGATGAAAATTCAATGGTGCGGGAGTACGGATCAGAGCATAGCAGCAGAGCAGGCAAACCGCGTCTAATGGGGTGTGTCTGTGGTAGAAAGTTGATGGTTGCCGCAGTTCAGCTGGGCCCGCATGTCATGCACACAAAGGCAGAGGAGCGGTGGGCCCAAGAGGGATGAGGGGCACGTCGGGGGGATGAGGATCCCCTGACGCGAACAATCCTACCATTCTGTCACTGACATGTGGGACCCATAAGTGTGGGTCCCACCTGTCAGTGAAGCAAAGGCAGGGCAAGGCAGTGATAGCCACGTTAGAGGATCCATGTCCATGTCGGGGGACGTCGTGCCATGGGTTGGAGCGGCGTCGTGGGAATCACGTGTGGGTGTGGCAGTGGTAGAAACAAGAAATGTGATGGTCGCCGTGGTTCAACTTCCATGGACAAGCTGTCATGTCTGCTGACACATGTATATCAAAACTAGAGTGTTTATATTTCAAGCACGTGAACAAGTATTATTCTACTACTTTGGATCCATTGCAACGCATGGGCTAGCACATTGGTAGTAGTAGTGTCCATCTCTATCTCTAGAGGCCTTCCCTCGTTCATCCTTTTCTCTCACAAGATAAACTACTGATACAAATGCATCTTGATGTTCCATGGAACGCGCGAGGATGTTTCCTTGGGGGTCTCTCCAGCGCAGCGTGGCCGTAGTTGCAAGTTGACGCCCCTTGATATGCCGACGTTGAGGGGCACTCGGATTTCCTTCGATGAGCAGGTAAGATGAGTTTGATCACATAGTAAATGCATTCTAAAGACTACTTCCGTGTCCATTTCCTAATTCTCCCCCTGCCCACTGTTTCACAGGTTAGGCTCGGTGCGAGTGGAGATTGGCTTGCATATTTACGGGAGGGTACCAACATCAATTTGCACATCATTTACAACGGTGACACCGTTCCCGTAGAACCTTTGTCCAACATTGGGATCAGCCATGCAATGGGCCACCGCATGAATTGGTATGATGGAACCACGGTGAGATTGAATAAGATAGCACGAACCTTGCACATGCCAGTCAAAGGCGGACCATGCTGTCTGCGGCCGATTTGTTGCCATACGAGTAGGAAGACGATGTGCTCCTCTCTAACCGCATCTTCGTGGTGACAAACCAGGGGACTTATTTTGTATGGGACACATCCTACGATATACTCCCTCTCTCCCAGTTTATTTGTTTTGAATCTTTTCGTTTTATAAGTTTCACATTCAAATTTAGAGCTCCCCATCACATGTTGAGATTACAATGTCCATTAAATCGTTGCGTGCATGTACAGTAAAGAAACAAATCTCGAGTTTGGCACGAGTTCGTGCTGCGGGAGCACCAAAAGCCCTGGCGCGGGAGTTACATTTCCCTCTCAGGGCCGTCGGGACTGAGCTTCAACGCCTTACTACACCTACCTTTGAGTCAATAACATGTGGACCCGATAGGTGACTGGTCCACATGTAATGCTCCCGTAGGCAAAGGGGCAGTGGGGCCAAGAGGGGTGAGCCGCAGGTCGGGGGACGTGTGGTTTCATGGGTTCGAGCGGCGTCGTGGGAATCGCGGGTGGCTGTGGTAGAAACTTGATGCTCGCCGCATTTTAGGTGGCCCACATGTCATGCACACAAAGGCAGAGGGGCGGTCCGGCCGAGAGGGGTGAGGCGCACGTCGGGGGGCATGGTGCCATGGGTTGGAGAGGCGTCGTGGGAATCGCGAGATGAAACGTGATGGTCACCGTAGTTGAACTTCCATGGACAAGCTGTCATGTCTACGGACACATGCACTGCATACCGATCACTGGAAGGAGTAGCAGAGAAAGCTATATATGCGGATAAATAGTTCCTTATAGTCAAGAGGACCCACGCTACTACTCTATTCCAAAGACATGCACACCATCGAAATAGTCCATCTATATCAATATACACCGAGAGGGAATAATTTTTTTTACAAGAGAGGAAATAGTTCATCCATCCATAATGCCCTCCTGCTGGTGCAGCCTTTTCTTCTTCTTCTTCTTCTTCTTCTTATTCTTCTTCTTCTTGTTGTTCTCATTCTCTGTGGGAGACGGCTTCGCAACAAGCTCTTTGGACCTTGCAGCTATCTCAAAACTCACATGGGCATCGAGGACAGCATATTTTATCCGCTCGTGCGTCAAGGTATAATTCTCCCATCCAGACGACCTTAATGCCACCGTATTGTCACCCTTCTGAAGATTTGTACCGAGCACAAAATTTGCTACATCAAATAGGGATGGTGTCTGTTAATCACAATCTTCTACAGGAATTTTGATTCTGGTTTGTAGGTTAGTGATGCTTTTCAAATCAAGGTTGTACGGCTCCAGCTTCTGTTTGTCCCCTTTGATGGCTGCCCCACAGAAGTATACGTCCTCCCGAGACAAGAATGAAGCTCGCCTGGTATGGAGGGTGAGTGTATGATGTGGTACACCAAAACATCATCTTAGTGGCACAACTGAAGGACGGCGGCGCGCTGGATCTTCCCAGGGGCACGCTCCATGTACTCTACGTCGAGACCGATGACCCTCGTCTCTACCTTTTCAAGGGAGTTGGATACATTGTTGATCCACTACCGAACAACCCTTGGGTGTACGGTGACGGTGGCAACTATGCACATCGAGCCTTCGACGAGGACATGTTGGACGCTAAAAATCTGCATCTCGATCTCATTTGCCATTTGGAACCGCTGGAACAGAGGGCTATGGTTTGGAGAATTAGGATTAGATGGCTAGTCTAACTGAAGTAGTAGATGATTATTTAAAGAGGTTAAAACAATGTGAACGCAGTGGGGTTTGGATGCAAATGAAGACGAAGGGGAGGTGACGAAGCCGAGGAGAATCGGTTCCCGATGGAGAAGTAAATGGGAGAAGTGGCGTGCAGGCAGTTGATTAGACGGCTAGGTAGACTAAACAAAAAGGCTATGCGGGTAGACTGATGAGTCGTACATGTTCGTGTACGTGTCCATCCTTCCTGATAGGTGGGACCTATGAAAACAGATAAAAAATGTGTCGTAGTGTTTTTTGAGCGCGTGAGTGGGAGACACAACATTCTCTGGTTAAGGAATACTCCCTCCGTTTAGGTGAGTATAAGTCACCTTGTGAAAATCAGGTTTTCCCAAAACCTTTAGGCATGGAGCATTAACTTCCTGCTCGATCCCCTCCCAGCCTTGTTAGCCAGCGTTCTCTTCCTCTGCTGTCGCGTTCTACCTTTCCATTTTTCCTCTTCTCAAGTGTGGAATGATCTGCATGCCGTCCTTGATGCACCAGAATGACCACTGCATGCATCGCGGCAGGGTGTTGATTGGGCATGCACGAGAATTTGGTTCTGCTCGCAATATGGATGATACCTGAACAATGAAGTGAACAGGCATGCTAGCACGGGAGACCTATTTCCGCTATACAATACTGGAGTACTCATGTTCCTACTAGTAGGAGTAATAGTAGTACAACTGTGGTACACTTGATGGTCAAAATACCATTCATCCGGTCCTCACAGTGAAGTGACAACACCCTGCGCCTGACACTAGTCCAGGCGGCGTGTTTGGGTTACCAAAGTCAGCCTCACCCTGTGCACTGTGCAGTTTGTCACCGTCGTTGTACAGTGCATTGGCGCCTCACCTTGTCTCCCTCTCCACTCCCATAGCACCACTCCATCTCCATCTCCTTCTCCGTCTCCGTCTCCGTCTCCATCTCACTATGCCCCCGTGTACCGTCGCCTCACTCGCCTCCCCCAGTACCACTATTCCCTCGCTAGCCGCTCCAGCACCGACATCCTTCTCCCCCGTAAATCAAGCACCCTTCCAAACTCCACCATGGCCGAACGCGAACTGCGCAACATCCATATGAGCCGCGATTGGAGCAATCTCCCCGGTGACATCCTCGACCTCTGTTGTTTGTGTATGGATATGTTGAGCGCCCTGCGGCTGGCTGCATGCTCGAGGGACATGCACACGGCCATCGTCAAAGCGAGGCCTAATCTTTTCAAGACACCCTGCTTGCTGCTATCTGGTCTTGCAATATTGGCTCACCATGATACGGAGGCGTGCATGATGCCCCTTGACTTCAATCCGATCTCCATTAGCTGAAACTTCTTTGCAGGTATGTAGTGGGTCGCCGTACATCATTTCCCTTGACATCGATCCGATCACCATCGCCCGAAACTTCTTGGCAGGTATGTACTGGGTCGGCATTAACTCCCACTGGATGGCTGCCGTCAGAGAAGACGGTAAAAAGTTGGTGCTCATGAACTTCCAGACCTCCCATGAGATTATCCTTCCTTTGTTGGATTATATAGAGTATTACCATCGCGGTCCAAGTCATCTAGATTACTACGTTAGTTGGACGGACCTTGTTTTGCAGAAGATTGTAGAAACATGCACCACACTGTTGGTTTCATCTAACCTACATTAGGGAAGTAAATGTGCATATGGAGAACTCTACATTTGGAGTGGTGAAATCCTGCAATGCTTACCATGTGTACGTACCTATATTCGCCCTTCAGCAATCAATGGCTAGAATAATATCCTCACAAAAATTTTGCCCACAGAACACGAGTATATAACAATGCATGGTCTGTTAGTTACCTTGAAGAATTTGTTTGTGAGGACAGAACATGATTACATAACATGCATGACATGGTAGTTTCCTGTGAAGAATCGATTGCGAGATAACATGAGTATAACCATGCATGGCACTTCTATATTTTCGAACCCAGTATACATTTCCCTGTATTTTCCTCCTAGTTCCAATAGGGACATATATCAATGATGTTTCTTGCATTATCCTACTCATACTCTGAACAATGCTGATCTTACATCAACAATGCATGTCCTTTTTGATATGATGCAGTGTCCCTATAGTTACTGCCCTTTGTAATCACACCACCTTTGCCAAAAACAGGGAAGCACAAATGGTTCCTCGCTCGATCAGACGACGACAAAAGACTAATGATCATTTGTACACATGAGCCGAAAAAGTTATATTGCAAAAACCCCACTGTATACAAGCACCGTGCAATACGTGAGTATCCGGACAGTGGCTGTTATGTCTATGAGCAGGATACCAGCTTGTTGGGGCCTTTAGGATTTTTTAGTTGGAGGAGGGTAAACAGCCTTGGTTCACACTCTCTGTTTCTCGGACTCAATTATCCGATTAACCAGGAGATCACCGTTGGCAAGGACCTTGATGGCAGAGAGGCCATGTTTGCTATGGAAAACTGTGTCTACACGGCGAGCCCTAGGAGTTCGGGAGAAAACTCCCCTGATTATCAACGATACAACCTATAGCCAAAAGAAGGTGAGAATGACAAAGGCATCCATATTAACTTTAATCCTTGGATGTCTCAATTACGACAGGCAGTGATGTGGTTCAAGCCTTCAGGTTGATAGGTAATTGGGCTATTGCACCGAAAGGGTGGAGTACTGGTGTCTCCGGATCACTGGTCGCTGAAGCGGGGCTACAAAATATGATGGTGTTGGATCATCTCTTCGAATGACTTTGTTGTCTTTGCTGCTGGTTCTGGATGGGTAGTTCTTTCTTTTGTTATGCATATTCCTTGTCATTTGGTCATCCTCGTCTATGTCACTCTTACTATGTAATAGTTGCTTCTGTTTAGAATGTCATTCTTGTCTAGATCACGAGAGTCTGAGCGCTGCAGATGGGTGCGTTTTGGTGGCGTAGCAAGACTTCTTATGAACTATCATGTCTTGCTGTTTATGTCAGTAGTAGTCACTAGTCAGTGTTTGAATGTTGTATTGTCGGTACGCGGAATGACACCTATGGGATCACAAGAATCCCTACTACGGTTGGCGGGGCGCGGGGCCGTGAGAAGAGCGGATCAAGCAGGTAGCCCACAGTTTGTTTATCCAGGTTTGGGCCGCAAGGATGCGTAAAACCCTACTCCTGCTTTGGTGGATTGTATATCGGTGTTCTTGAGCTAACTATGGGGCGTGAGGAGCTTGAAAAAGCCGAATCCCTCTCCTGGTCGCCTCGGGCCTCCTTTTATAGGAAAAGGGGTTGCCACAGTGGCACACAGGAGGTGGAAAGGGTACAGTGATGCGAGGTTATCCCTTGCATTACATGACAAGGCGCATTTAATGCGTCTTGCTTAGGTGTCCTTGCTTTATCGGGGACGGGGGAGAGATCTGCCTCGTCCGTCGTTGTCGCTCCTTCTTGTGTCGACACGCGCCCTGGCTAGGGACGCCTGTGATGCCACGTAGGTAGGCAGGCAGCTGAGGTGGCGCAGTGATGCGTCTTCATGAAGATCTGCATGCCGCCACACAGGTGCCTTGTGGTCTTCCTCGGCTGGGATCCCGCCAAGGTTGTCATCCCCTTAGTGCGTATCTGATCTTGAATGTCTTCAAAAAGATCTGCATGCTGCCACGGGGATGTCTCCTGTATCCTTGCCCTTTGGGGGCAGTGGACTCAAGGGTGATTCGCTCCGTAGGCGCGGGACGAGTCACCGCGGCAAGGGTCTTGCCGGGGCTGCTAGAACTGTCTCCGGGCAAGCATCTTGCCGGGGGAGTCTGCTTTGTCCCCTTTGTTCTTTGTGGTCTTGGTCTTGGCGTCGCAGTTCTCTCGAGCTTCGGTCTTACCCTGGCTCACCTCGCTTGCCTTGCTTGGTGTGGTGGTGCCCGTGGCTCAGACTGCCCGTGCACAGTTATAGGGGTACAACAAAGTGTACCCCTCTTTTTGTACACCGATAGGAGCCCCCAGGCCTGGGCCACACATAAGCGCAACGCGTTGTTGGGCTAGGCCCAAAAACGGTGCGCGGGCAGGCGAGGCGGTTTTTACCGTGGTAAGATTCTTCGCGCGCTGCGCTTCCCATGATTCCCGCGCGTGGCGCAGCGTGGGGAGGCGCGTGGACGTGGGCGGCATGCGTGGGGTTGGTTCCCGCAGGCATGCGTCACACCACAGTTAATGTGAAAGGAGGCGGCCCGTGTTTTCCCCCATAAGAAAGGAATAACCGCGGGCGCGCTGCTCACTTTCTCCTCTTTCCTCGTGCCTTTTCCAATCTCAGAGCCGCCGTTTCCACTCTTCCTTCCTTCCTAAGCTTCCGCCGTCGCCCGTCGTCGTTGCTTTGCCATCCCCCTTCCTCAGCCCTCTAAACATCTTGGTCGCCATGGTGCCCAAATCCGTCAAGGGCAAGGGGATAGCTAAGGGTGCTGGGATTGTGGAGCCACCGGAGAGCGCGCTATCGGGGGACCGGACGAAGTCCGCCTTCTTCTTCCCCACGACGGTTGATGTTCAAGAGCTCCGGGCCTCCTTCAGGCCCCTATGGGGAGCGAAGACGGGGGGAGAGAATTCGGGACACCCGGCGACGCGCGTCATTCATGCTGCTTGCGCTAATCCTGCTCCAAACCGGTATCCCTTTTTCGTTGATTATCTTTCTTGCGGGTTATGCCCCCCTTTCTCCGATTTCTTCAGCGATGTTATGCACACCTTCAGCTTTCGCCTCTTGGATTTTACTCCGAATGCGGTGGCGTGCATGGCTTTCTTCGCACATCTTTGTGAAGGCTTTGCCGGGGTGCAGCCCAACACGGTGCTCTTCTGCCATTACTTCTTCCCTCGGATCCAGCCGGGAGGTGCCATCTCTAGTTGCGTCACCTGGATCCCAGATCCAAGGGGGCGTACCCGGACGGTGCCGTGAAGGAGAGGTGGAAGGAATGGCGTGGCCGGTGGTGCTGGATTGAGGATGAAAACCCACCGGAATTCTGCAAGGTCCGCCGAGTGCCGCCGGTCCGTGGCAGCGATTGGAGCGATGTCGACGCCGCCGGCGGGAGGCTCACTGTCACCACCACCAGGATTCTCCGGCTCACCCAGGCCGGACTCACCCTTGAGATGATCGGGGCGGACTTCATTCGCCGCCGGATCGCCCCGTTGCACAACAAGGGGAGGCCAGCTTTGCTCTTTACGAACCCGGCTGACATTATGCGACTCCGCCCCGGCCTCGATCACAACTTCACAGTGCTGGCGCACGCCCACTTCTGCCAGCGGCTTTTCCAGCTTGATGTGGGTCGTGACAGCAAGGTCGAACAGACTGGCAAGGCCGCGAAGGCTGCCGCGAAGGTTGGCAAGGCCATCAAGGGGCCGTTTTTCAAGCTGCCAGCGGGGGTGGTCCCGTTGTGCAACAATTCGCGTCGGTCCGAGATCATCGCCATGATGCTGGACTGTAATGTGCACGGCCTTGTCCCTAGCTGGGAGGAGCTGAAGGACGCGGATGTGCAGCAATTCTTTGACACCCTGATTGAGGTGTACGTCAATGCTGACACCGAGTGGTGGCTTATCATGGACACCACCCAGGCAGAGCTAGACTACATCGCCACTAGGGCGAGGGAGGCATAGCTTGCCATGGAGGCCGGCAGCGCCGGGGGTGTGGAGGACAAGGCCGCAACGGCTGCGGAGGAAGAGGAGCTCACCCGGTGGGCGGCGGCCTCCGGGGAGGTCAGCAGCGCCGACACTGGATCTCCGCTCGTCGAAGACGCGGCCGACGATTTGTCGGAGGAGGAGGATGTGGCGGCGGGCTCGACGCCAACCAGGGGAAGAGGGAGAGTCCCGCGGCGGGCTGGCTCCGGTGAGCTGGTCCGGCCCGGCAGGGTTGCGCGGCCTCAATTGACCCTGGAGGGGTCTGGGCGCCACACGAGGGCCACGGCAGCCAAGAGGCTGACGAAAGCCGCTGAGAAGAAGAAGACAACAGCCCCTTCCTCATCTGGGCATGCACGAACCCCGCCGTCTTCGCCTCCTCCGGCAGATGTCGACTCGGATGTTGACGCGGAGGTCACTTTTGATCTCGGGCCTCTCAGCCCGAAGAGGAAGAGGAAAGTGGTGGAAGAGGAGGAGGTGGATGACGAGTAAGTACTCCGTTCCTTACTGCCATTTCCATTCCTATGAATTAAACCACCCATCTTGATCCGTTTTTGCTTTTACAGGGATGCAGAGACGTTGGCCCAGAGGGCGAAGAGGGCGAAGGCCTCGGCGAGCAGTCAGCCCCCAGCTGGGGCTTCAAAGACGCCACTGGTGGTGTTGAGCAACCCGGACAGCAGCCCCGGCACATCCCCCAGCGTAAGTTCGTCACCCTCCTCTTACTCGACATGTGGTAGGTGTTCGATGCTATGGTGTTGACCTTGCCGGGTTTGCAGGAGGGGAGCGGCAGCAGGAGGAGCCGTAGAGGCCTACCCCCAACACACCACCCCCATCAACTACGCTGCTGCGAGGGGCGTCCCCGGCAAGGGCATCAAGCACGGAGCCCACACCCATGGAGGAAGAGGGGAACTTGGGCGCTGGTGACTCTGCCACAGCGCCGGATGCTGGCGGGGAGGGGACTTCTGCTTCACAGCCTGGCACTGGTGAGTTGCCTGTCCTCCGTCTCTGTTTTACCCTTATCCTTTTTCTTGGCTTCCATGCTCCCATTACTACCTAGGCCCTCTTTCAACAGGTATGGAGGACGTGGATACCGTTGCTAGGAACATTGCTGAGGAGGCCGCCAAGGACGCTACCGAGGTCGTCGCTGATGAGGCCACAAAGGATGCTGCTGAGGACACCGCTGCGAGGGCCGCCAGGGCGACTGGCGAGGCTTCTGCCGAGGGCGCCAAAAGTGGGCCTGCCGGGGAAGCCGGCAAGGCCACTGATGATCAGCCTCCCTCCTCCTCAACCTCGGGCCCCGGCAGGTATCTGAAGGTGGGTGACGATCTTTTCGTCCACCTCCCAGGGGCGTCAAGTTCCCGGGTGCCCGCCGAAGGGGAAGTCTTTGACGGCAAGGTGCTTGCCGCCACCGGGCTCGAGGTTGTCAGTGAGCCGGGCGTTGGCGGTGATGGTTCTCCAGAGGAGCAGCTTTTCCGCACTATGGGGGCCAACTTCCAAAAACTCCAGCCGCTCTACCGCGTCCGTCTGGACAAGGTTAAGTCCAGGACGGCAACGATGGACCAGGCGGAGGTGGATTTCAAGGCGCGCGTTGCTGATACGCAGACCTAGTTCCACCAGACTCGCGAGGAGCAAAGAGCCCTTCAGGAGGAATTGGCCAAGCACAATGTCGAGCTCACCATGAAGATGGCTAACATCGAGAAGGCCCAGGAAGAGGCGGCGAACTTGGCTGCCGCGGCCGAGGCCGTCCGGAACCAGCATCAAGCCGCACTGGATTCCCAGGAAGACGACCTCACCGCGCGTGAGGCGAAGCTTGCCGCAGCGCTCTGTGGCAAGGATGAGGAGCTCGAGGCCCTTGTCGCGTGGCGAACTCGCGAGCTGGAGCAGAGGCACAAGGAGGCACTCGATGCCCAGGCTCTGGCCCACGCCGGCAAGGTAAGGGAGTTGGAGGTGGCGCAGGACGAGCTGAAGGAGCAGGCCCTCAAGCTGTCCAACAAGAAGAGCACGCTCAACAACGCCTTGGTGGAGGCGCAAGGAGCGGTCATTAGCAGGGTTGGGGAGCTCTCCAAAGCGCAAAACTCCGTCGGAGATCTCAAGCTGAAGCTGGAGGATCTCGAGAAGATGTTGTCGGAGAGCAGGGCTCGGGAGGAGACCTTGCCCAAGAGTCTGGAGGAGGAGAAGCAACTGCGAGCGAACGAGGTCGCTCCCACCAGGATTATGTGGCGGGCGAGAACAGATGGATCAGCCGCCTGGAGGAGGTCGCCGGTAGGGTCACCTTGCAGTTAGCCACCATGGGGATGCCAAACGTGAGGTACGCCCCTGAGCGCAGCAGGACCGTCAACACCAAGGTGACCCTGTTCTTCGAGGGCGTCCTCGCAGCCTTGGCTTATCTTCACCCAACCGAGCGGCCATGTTGGCCGGGTAAGCCCGGCGACTTTGCCAGGGGTTCATGACCAAGGTCCTCGCCAAGATGGCGTACTGGAATCCCGACCTCGACTTCGGTGCCGCGATGGATAGCTTGCCGGAGGGTCTTGACCTCACGGCGCTCAAGGAGCGCATCAAGCCCGTCATCAGCAGCATCGACGAAATCAAGAGGGTGGAAGGCCAGCGACGGGATTAGGCATCCCGTTCTTCACCGCCGCTACAGGTTCACGACCAAGACAAATTTCATCTTTAGTTAGAACCGCAGCAATGATGTGATGTAATATAACTTTGCAGTACTTTTAATTTCATGCACGTTATTTCCTCGTTCAATCCCTTCTTTGTATGCGCGCCCTACGCCAATTGGGTAGGCTTGCCGGCACGGAAGCCCCGAGCGGCGTTTTGGGGATGGATCCCCATGGGCCTGCTGGGTACGCGTGCTGCCGGACGAGCCACCTTTCCGTTCTGAACGCGGCCGCTCGAACTGTCGAGCTTGACTCGAGTCAGAATTGAGAGTGTTGTTGGTCGCGGAAGGCTACTCTGCCATTCTCGGCGCAGCCGCTTAAGCTGTTGAGCAGGCTCGAAACAGGGCA
This sequence comes from Triticum dicoccoides, assembly GCF_002162155.2. Classification (NCBI taxonomy): domain Eukaryota; kingdom Viridiplantae; phylum Streptophyta; class Magnoliopsida; order Poales; family Poaceae; genus Triticum; species Triticum dicoccoides. The sequence goes on from NC_041390.1 coordinate 506,839,336, forward strand.
AGGGCGTTGCCAATCGCGGGAGAGCCCCCTGGCGTGCAGGTTTCTCACACAAAGGCGTGACATCTCCCGGGGGGAATAACCTCATATAAAAAGGATAGAACAAATAAGGGTTCAGTGCAACTTAGCTTCTGTTTGTAGTCGCTCGAGCGCTGATCTTCCGGCCTCCGTCCTTCTCTAAGAGCCACAAAGATGAAGGAGTGCTGAGCCGATTGCTAGAGCCAATTCTCACAACTGCGCCATCCCCCTACCTGGCGCGCCAGAGATGTCGGTATGCGGAACGACGCCTATGGGATCACAAGAATCCCTACTACGGTTGGCGGGGCGCGGGGTCGTGAGAAGAGCGGATCAAGCAGGTAGCCCATAGTTTGTTTATCCAGGTTCGGGCCGCAAGGATGCGTAAAACCCTACTCCTGCTTTGGTGGATTGTATATCGGTGTTCTTGAGCTAACTAGGGGGCGTGAGGAGCTCCAAAAAGCCGAATCCCTCTCCTGGTCGCCTCGGGCCTCCTTTTATAGGAAAAGGGGTTGCCACAGTGGCACACAGGAGGTGGAAAGGGTACAGTGATGCGAGGTTATCCCTCGCATTACATGACAAGGCGCATTTAATGCGTCTTGCTTAGGTGTCCTTGCTTTATCGGGGACGGGGGAGAGATCTGCCTCGTCCGTCGTCGCCGCTCCTTCTTGTGTTGACACGCGCCCTGGCTAGCGACGCCTGCGATGCCACGTAGGTAGGCAGGTAGCTGAGGTGGTGCAGTGGTGGGTCTTCACGAAGATCTACATGCCGCCACGCAGGTGCCTGCCCAGCTGGTTGGGTCGGCAGCTGCATGCGAATGGCGGTGGAGGTTTAGTCGGTGTGGGCCTGATGGTGGCCCTGCAGGTGTCCTTGGCAAGGGCCTTGCCGGGGCCCCGGCAAGGGTCTTGCTGAGGCGCCTGCTGTCATCCCCGGCAAGGCGCTTGCCGGGGGCCTTGTGGTCTTCCTTGGCTGGGATCCCGCCAAGGGTTGTCGTCTCGTTAGCGCGTATCTGATCTTGAATGTCTTCAGGAAGATCTGCATGCTGCCACGGGGATGTCTCCCGAATCCTTGCCCTTTGGGGGCAGTGGACTCAAGGGTGATTCGCTCCGTAGGCGCGGGACGAGTCACCGCGGCAAGGGTCTTGCCGGGGCTGCTAGAACTGTCTCCCGGCAAGGATCTTGCCGGGGGAGTCCGCTTCGTCCCCTTTGTTCTTTGTGATCTTGGTCTTGGTGTCGTAGTTCTCTCGAGCTTCGGTCTTACCCTGGCTCACCTCCCTTGCCTTGCTTGGTGTGGTGGTGCCCGTGGCTCAGACTGCCCGTGCACAGTTATAGGGGTACAAAAAAGTGTACCCCTCTTTTTGTACACCGACATGTATATATCGTTGTTTCGAACTGTTTATTGTCTCGAACTACTGGTGGGCTAAATGAGGGTATCACCATTCTCCAGTGTTCATAGTATATCTCCTTTTTTCAAGTTATATAATTTGAACTCAGTGTCTTTTCGATGATGTACACTTGTTTGGGCCAGTGAGGTGTCGTTGAATATGGGCCGAGTAGTAACGCAATGCCAAATAGGTCAATTATGACTCTCAGGCCGGGCTCTCAAAAGATCCTAAAAAAAGGTCGGGCTCTCCAAAAAAGAAAGAATAAGGACTCTTAGGCCGACATGTAGGCGCCACCGGTGTTTTCGTGCGCTTGTGCACCGAGAGCATATTTGCGCGTCGAAGTCTGTCCGCCACCGGCTGATTTCTTCGTCAGGTTCCGAACAACTTTTGACTACAGTCATGTGTTCGAATCTTCCCGGCGTTTGTTCTGCGATGGCGCGCTGGTGAGCTTTGATCGGTGGCACCCAGGATGGGGCTCGGTGCCCTCTGAGCTTGAGTTTTTAACAAAGCTTACCTTCCACGGCATGCCTCGACGTGCTTGGAATAGCGAGTCCATGAACGAGCTTATCAACAACCTTGGAGGTGAGCTCGTAAGTATGTTTGTTCCTCTAGACAGCTGGGATCTGACGGTTATGGCATGGATGAAGAAGCCGTCCACCATACCGAACGTGATTGGTGTTGAGATACCGGTGCAGGAACCGGGGTTCTACTATTCGTCGCCACCAAGGCCGCCGTGGACCACGTTAGGGATGTACCTGTATCGAGTGTTCGTGCATGTCGAAGAAGTGGTCAATCCATCAATCGAAGTCCTGCCGCCGCCGCTGGTGCCAGGGTCCATCGATGATATCCATTACAGGAGTCAACGTCAGACTTTCCCCGTGTTTCTCAGAACGATGGATGGTACAGGGCCTACTCCATCGCACGGCGGAGGCCACTGCTTCTTTGAGAGAAGAGGCAGGGCTGGCTGCCTGGATGTGCTCTAATTTGAGGTAACAACTGAATCTTGTCAGATACTAGTTAAATCCGAGCTATGGGTGTGAAGCACTGATATGCCAGTACATTTGATTGTGACCTGTTCTAATTTTGTACCTAAACTTTTTTTAGAAAGGGTTGTACGTCAACTTAATGTGCTAGCAGAACTTATTGTGTTGTCTGTCTGTTTTCTTTGCACAACATTCAAGATATTTCCCCGTCATTGATAAAGACTATGAACCATTATGTACGACTTCCTTGGTTTCAACATAGCCCTTCCCGTAGCGATCCACTGCTTCCATCTTGATTGTGTCGCCTGCGTGATATTTTTGTATGCAAGTTCAGCGTGCTATGATGTTCTATATGATTGTGTCAACTATATAAGTTTTTATTGAGCATCAGCAATGCATATGGCTGAAAGATGTATTTACGAGCATCGACCGATGGGTCTCTCTCTCTATCTCTCTCTCACACACACACACGCACACACACGCACACACGCACAAGTGGGACCCGTTGAATTATTTATTTGCTCGTGACAACTTTTAATTAGGTCCCACTATAATCTAACTCTTTTCTTAAGTTATTAATTGATCTCAGTGACTTCAAAAAGTTGTACAGAAGCCTTGTTTGGGCCTTTCCAATGTCGCTGAATGTGGGCTGAGTAACCATGTTAGGTTGTATTGTACTACACAAGCCTTTTTTCAACATCAGCAATGCAACTGGGCCGGGAGTTGTACACAATATCCGGGTCAACTTGTTATTCTCCGCCCCGCTAGGCTGCAAACTTTCCTAGGAGGTATGCATTAGGCTTAACAAGGAAATGGACTTTAAGAAATAATAAATGGGATGTAATTATAATAACTAGACAGTTACTATGCACCAAACACGTAATGAGTTTGAAAAATATATTATTTTTGGAATTTGAAAATTTTAATTTCATTACTTGTTGCACGTGCAATATTTCATTGGATTTTAACGTAATACAAATTTATTTTGAAATTATATTTTACCTGACTATAAATTTCGGATAAAAGTATTTCGGATCCCATCAAAATGTGGGAATTTTTTTTGAATTCTGTTTTGAGCGATTGTTTGAAATTATTAATCATTGTCCTAGCTAGAAGTTGGGCTGTACTTTTAACAAACAGTAAATGGGTTGTAGTAAATTCCATTAGAATTAAAAAATGGGTTGTACATTCTTACAAATCGCAAATGGGCTATATGTTCTCTGCCAAATCCGAGCTATGGGCCTACTAAGTTAACATGTACCAAGGGCTTTGTCAACTTAGTCAATATAAACGATTCTAGCTGCAGTGATCGTACGATGTCCATCCAACGGCCGTAGTGCTTCTTCAACCTCTGGTCTTCTTGCTCCAGCCGCCCAAAGCAGCGCCGGTCGAGTCGCGTGCTCCTGCCTCCCGTGGCCGGCTGTGATGCCGCGGAGGCCTCACCGCCCCGTGATACTCCCACCGCTGGCCAGGCCATCCCTCTACTCACCCACACCCCCTGTTATTCTGCGGTGACGGCAGCCTCACACCGCAGCCGAACCAGTGAACCCTCGTACTCCTCTCCGTGCGGGCTTCCACTGCTGCGTCTTCCCCGGCTCCGCGTTGTCCCCTTCCTAGGCCTCGCCGTCGTCCAGATCACCTTCCTGGTGCTCTCGGCGCTGCGTGGTCAACATGGTCAACGACCGACTTCCATCGGAAGAGTACTGTACGTGGAGAGGCTGACAGCTGGGTCCAGGCGGCCGCAAGGAAGTGCCTCCTTATTACGTGCAAAATAATTATTCCTCCACCTGACAGCAGGGACCCACCGGAAGGGCCACCTTATTTCATGAAAAAAAATGTTTCCCCCCTGACTGTTGGGACCAACCGGACGGGCCAGCGTATTTCGCGAAAAAATGTTCCCCCCACTGTCAGCTCGGACCCACCGGAAGTGCCTCCTTATTACGCACAAAAAATGAATACTCCCACTGCTAGCTGGGACCCACCATGGTGGGAGGCTGACTTGTGGGCCTACTAAGTTGACTGCGACAGGGGCCTTTGTCAACTTTAGTCAATATGAACGATTCTAGCTCCAGTGACCGTACGATGTCCATCCAACGGCCATAGTGCTTCTTCAACCTCTGGTCTTCTTGCTCGAGCCGGCCAAAGCAGCGCCGGTCATGCCGCATGCTCCTGCCTCCCGTGGCCAGTTGTGCTGCCGCGGAGGCCTCACCGCCCCTACTATTCCCATCGCTCGCCAGGCCCTGCGGCGATGGCAGCCTCACACCGTAGTCAAACCAGTGAACCCTCGTACTCCTCTCCGCGCGGGCTTTCACTGTCGCGTCTTCCCCGGCTCCCCGTCATCCCCTTCCTAGGCCTCGTCGTCGTCCACTACCCTGGTGCTCTCGGCGCGGCGTGGTCAACATGGTCAAGGAACGACTTCCATCAGACGTGGACTGTACGTGGAGAGGCTGACAGCTGGGTCCACGGCCGCAGCAAGGAAGTGCCTCCTTATTACGCGGAAAATAGTGATTCCTCCACCTGACAGCTGGGACCCAACGAATGGGCCACTATATTTCGCGAAAAAAACGTTCCCCCCTGACTGTTGGGACCCACCAGCTACATCTTTGCACGCAAGGAAGTGCGTCCGGGCAAAAAAACGATTCGCCCCCTGGCTGCTGGGACCCACCAGCTACATCTTCACAGGCAAGGAAGTGCCTGACAGTCGGGACCCACCTGGTCGAAGCGTACATAGCGTTGTCATTCTGGTCGCGAACGTGTATGTACATATATACTGGTGGATGTAGAGGCGTGCACGTGTCGTAGTAGAGGCGCGTACGTGTCGTAGTAGAGGCGCGCACCTAGCATGTACACGTACGTACAGCGGCCAGGGTGCAAGAAAGAAAATACGGCCACGTATGTGTACATATGGGCAGGGTCTCGAATGCCTACTCGCGCATACGTACGGCCAGGGCTCGTGTACATGGCTTGGTCGGAACAGAGAAACATCGTCGTCGTCGTGTTCATGGGGAGGCAACGAAATGCGTCGTGTTCATGGGAAGGCAACACAATGCGTCGTGTTCATCGGGAGGCAACGGAACGTGTGGGAGCCAACCGGCTGGGTCGGAATGGAATGCGTGGTCGTGTTCATCAGGAGGGCTTGGACGGAACAGGGCGACGGAAACGAGGCCTGGCATACCGCACAACGGAGCAAACGGACCTCCTACGTTCAGAACGGGGTCCTGTTGATCAGGAGGGGTCTGGCGTACCTCAAAATGGAGGAAACGGACCTCCTACGGTCGAAACGGGGGTCCTGTTGATCGGGAGGGGTGTGGCGTACTGCAAAACGGACGAAACGGACCTCCTACGGTCGAAACGGGGGTCCTGTTGATTGGGAGGGGTGTGGCGTACCACAAAACGGACGAAATGGACTTGTGTTGGAGCGCTACGGTCGAAACGGGGGTCCTGTTCATCGGGAGGGGTGTGGCGTACCACAAAACCGGACTCCACGGGATACTGTTCATCTCCACCGTCGACCTCCTCCAGCGTCCACGGGCTACCGTCGACCTCCTCCAGCCTCCACGGGCTCCTGTTCATCCAGCCTCCACCGCGCGCTACTCCACCAGCTACTGTTCAACCACCCCTCCACCGTCTACTGTTCATCCAACCCTCCACACCACGGGGTCCTATTCAACCACCCCTCCATGGTCACCCCTCCACCGTCTGCTGTTCATCCAGCCTCCACCACACCACGGGGTCCTGTTCATCCAGA
>NC_041390.1:506845577-506886004 GCF_002162155.2 Triticum dicoccoides
TGTTCATCCAATCAATCGGCTTCAGTTAGCAGCAGTCGTGAAGGAATCGCTCGATCGGGTTCAGTTAACGGCCATCAATCGATCGCTCGGGTTCAGTGATGCATAGCCTGCAGTGCAATCGCTCGGGTTCAGTTAGAGCCCAACGGCTCGCTCGGGTTCAGTTAGAGCCCAACGCCTCGCTCGGGTTCAGTTAGAGCCAACGCCTCGCACACACGCACGTACGTGTACAAGAGAAACGTGCATCGCTCAGCCCCCGACCTCCCACCGTAAGCGGGAACTCCCAGAAATTTTCCTCGCTGTCGCTTCTACCACGGTTTTTTCCGTCATGGACAGCCCAAAGAATGTCATGCAGCTGCGTCTCCGGCTCGCCCAGGACGAAATGCCCATTTTCTGTCATGATTTTTTGTCCTAGAAGTAGGATCCCACCACATCTATGATGATACCGGATTTTGTCACAATTATCGTCATAGAAGTGTCATATGTATGACAGAAAAAATCGTTCGGCCCAAAATGTCACGGATGTGTCTTTTTTTGTAGTGTCACTTCTCCTTGCTTGTTCCTTGGCTCGGGCAAGTTCCGCCCGAAGGGTCTCCACGGCCGCAGCTCCATCTGCAGTCACAGCATATTATAGATACTAGCATCATGCTCCTCTTAATGTTTGTTGACCACCCGAAAATACATACCCTACGCCTCATCAAGCCGCTTGTTCACAAGTGCGATGTTGGCATCTGCCGCGTCAAGTTGCCGCCTTAGTCCGGCAAACTCAACAGTCCGACCAGCCACCGGACCCTCAGCCGCCTGCACATGAAAGCAGCGCGATCATTACCTGGGACTATGATCCTCTGTTTGCCGCCTCTGGACAGCAACCAGAGTCTCAGGGGCTACTATCTATATAGAGCACACCTAGCGTGTGTGGTATCGTCAAAAAATTTATATATTACTTTGCGTACCTCAAAGCCTCTTAGCAGGCTCGTAAAAGCCTCATGCAACCCACTTTTGGCGGATGAAATCCTCTCAGCCACCATACCCATTAAAGTATGATGCGCCTCTGAGATAGCCGCTTGCTCCAAAAGACCCATCAGTGTGTCCGGTTGTGCACCGGACAATCCCAGACTCTTTGTATTGCTCTCCTTAGGAGCCGAATACTCTGGACTTCGGGTGGCCGAAGGGTCACCTTCTGGCCTTGGTAGATCAGGAGAAATCCTCCGTGATGACACCTCTGGGACGTCTGCCCTAGGTGGCGGGGAGTCAGGGGGAGGCGTTTCGCTCTCCATCATCTCCGGAAGAAGATCCCCCGAAGACGAACTCTGTCGAGAAGGGCTACGAGCCGGACTGCAAGATATATGCCACGGTTATTGTCCTCGGAGATAAAGCAGATATATTTACCAAAAGTACTCTTGTTCACTTACAGCTCAGTGGAGGGCTAGCCCCCTTGCAGGCAATGTGCGGTAAGGACGCCCTTCAGGGCAGGGCCCCCTGGCGAAGGTTTCTTCCCTTGTTTGGAAACCTTCATTTCCATGTCTTCAGAGGCGGTCCTTTACCTTCCTCGGGGAGAGGGGATTCTGGATTCTTCTCCACGATTATCCTCCTTCACAGAGACACTAATTCCCCCGGTTTGGATGAGTAATGCGTGAAGCCCGCTTTCGGCTTCTTTATTCCTCCCTTTATCTTCCCCTAATGGAACTTGATAAGGTGCGCGCTCAAGCATCCTGGCTAGCACAGGATCCGGTGAGCCTTCGGGAAGGGGGGACGAACACCTGATCATCTTCGCCTTTCTTATCCAGTCCTGGCTGAGAGCAATATTTTCAGAATGATGTTGTGACAAATAAAAAGACAACATGTTCGGCCGTAGAATTACTTACGTGGGTATCTGGACGATTGCAGTTGAGACCCGCATCCTCGATGGTGTCCGGACACTTTATTCGTGATCCGAAGAACAATCCGTACATCTCTTCGAGCGTCACGCCGAAGAATTGCTGAATAGTTCACGGTCCTTCCGGGTTGAACTCCCACAGTCGGAGAGATCGACGTTGGCATGGCAGGACCCGATGAACTAGCATAACTTGCATTACCTTGACAAGACTGACATCCCTCTTGAGGAGATCTTGAATGTGACTTTGCAATGCCAGCACGTCATTAACTGGCCCCCAGTCCAACCCCTTGTTGACCCATGACGCCAGTTGCAGCGGGGGGGGGGGGCGAGCGGAAGGCAGGGCAGCTGCCCACTTTTTACTTCGGAGAGCTGTGATGTAAAACCACTCCCGCTGCCATAAGTTGGACACCTCCGGGAAGGAGCCCTTAGGCCATGGAGCATCGGTGCCTTTGCTTATTATGGCACCTCCACATTCTGTGTGTCGCCCGTTGATCGTCTTCGGCTTCACATTGAAGGTCTTGATCCATAAGCCGAAGTGTGGGGTGATGCGGAGGAAGGCCTCACACACGACGATAAACGACGAGATGTGAAGGATGGAATCTGGGGCTAGATTGTGGAAATTGAGCCCGTAATAGAACATAATCCCTCTTACAAAGGGATCAAGACTAAAGCCTAGCCCTTGGAGGAAGTGGGAAACAAATACGACACTCTCGTTGGGTTCGGGAGTGGGGATGACCTGCCCTTGAGCAGGCAGCCTGTGCGAGATTTCGGTGGTCAGATACCTGGCTTCCCTTAGCTTCTTGATGTCCTCCTCTGTGATAGAGGAGGCCATCCACCGACCTTGAAGGTTCGATCCGTACATGGTTGAAGGTCCGAAGCGCTTAGCCTAAGCCTTGGGTGTTGGAACTCGAGGTGGGGGAGGGGAAGGATCGGGCGTGAGAAGAAAAGGACAGGCATTGGCCCCTTTATAAAGAGGGTGAATATCAAGCATCCTCCGCATGGCCGTTTGGAACTTGCCTAAAATCGAGGAGTCATACTAACAAACACGATTGGGTTACCCACGCCCATATTGATGGGAATCCCGTGAAAAGGGGAACACGATCTCTGCTTCGACAAGACGTGCCAATAAAACCGCCTCGCAACGCGTGCGGTGGCAGGCTGGGAAAAACGGTTCGTAATCACCGGACCACGGCAGGATGTCATGTTATGAAAAGTTGTCAGCAGATTAGATTTGTGGAATATTATACCCTCTACGGTGGCATGTGGAATTTATTTTGCAAAGCCGGACACGATCCTTGTGTTCAAAATCTTCTATGGAGTATTCGGAGAAGGAACCCGCCTTGCAATGCCGAAGACAATCTGCGCGCCGGACTCATCATCATTGAAGCCTGGTTCAGGGGCCACTAAGGGAGTCTTGGATTAGGGGGTCCTCGGACAGCCGGACTATATACTTTGGCCGGACTGTTGGACTATGAAGATACAAGATTGACAATTTTGTCCCGTGTCCGGGTGGGACTCTCCTTTGCGTGGAAGGCAAGCTTGGCAATTCGGATATGTAGATCTCCTCCCTTGTAATCGACTCTGTGTAACCCTAGCCCCCTCCGATGTCTATATAAACCGGAGGGTTTAGTCCATAGAACAACAACGATCATAATCATAGGCTAGCTTCTAGGGTTTAGCCTCTACGATCTCGTGGTAGATCAACTCTTGTAATACTCATATCATCAAGATCAATCAAGCAGGAAGTAGGGTATTACCTCCATCGAGAGGGCCCGGACCTGGGTAAACATCGTGTCCCCCGCCTCCTGTTACCATCAGCCTTAGATGCACAGTTCGGGACCCCCTACCCGAGGTCCGCCATTTTTGACACCGACACGGACCCTACGGGTTTGAGAACTATGTAGACATGACCGAGACACGTCTCCGGTCAATAACCAATAGGGTAGCCTGGATGTTCATATTGGCTCCCACATATTCTACAAAGATCTTTATCGGTCAAACCGCATAACGATATACGTTGTTCCCTTTGTCATCGGTATGTTACTTGCCCGAGATTCGATCGTCGGTATCTCAATACCTAGTTCAATCTCGTTACCGGCAAGTCTCTTCACTCATTCCGTAATGCTATATCCCATAACTAACTCATTAGCTACATTGCTTGCAAGGCTTATAGCGATGTACATTACCGAGAGGGCCCAGAGATACCTCTCCGACAATCGGAGTGACAAATCCTAATCTCGATCTATGCCAACTCAACAAACACCATCGAAGACACCTGTAGAGCACCTTTATAATCACCCAGTTACGTTGTGATGTTTGGTAGCACACAAAGTGTTCCTCTGGTATTCGAGAGTTGCATGATCTCATAGTCATAGGAACATGTATAAGTTATGTAGAAAGCAATAGCAACAAACTAAATGATCGTCGTGCTAAGCTAACGGATGGGTCAAGTCAATAACATCATTCTCTAATGATGTGATCCCGTTAATCAAATGACAACTCATGTCTATGGTTAGGAAACATAACCATCATTGATTCAACGAGCTAGTCAAGTAGAGGCAAACTAGTGACACTCTGTTTGTCTATGTATTCACACATGTAGTAAGTTTCTGGTTAATACAATTCTTGCACGAATAATAAACATTTATCATGATATAAGGAAATATAAATAACAACTTTATTATTGCCTCTAGGGCATATTTCCTTCACCACCATCCACGAGGGTGGGTGTCGGTGTCAAAACCGGCGGATCTCGGGTAGGGGGTCCCGAACTGTGCGTCAAGGCCGGATGGTAACAGGAGACAAGGGACACGATGTTTTTACCCAGGTTCGGGTCCTCTCGAGGGAGGTAATACCCTACTCCTGCTTGATTAATATTGATGATATGGGTAGTACAAGAGTAGATCTACCACGAGATCAAGGACGCTAAACCCTAGAAGCTAGCCTATGGTATGATTGTTGTATATGGAGTTGATGTCCTACGGACTACAACCCTCCGGTTTATATAGGCACCGGGTAGGGTTAGGGTTACAGAGAGTCGGTTACAATGGTAGGAGATCTTGAATATCCGCATCGCCAAGCTTGCCTTCCACGCCAAGGAAAGTCCCATCTGGACACGGGACGAAGTCTTCAATCTTGTATCTTCATAGTCCTGGAGTCCGGCTGAAGGTATAGTCCGGCTACCCAAACACCCCCTAATCCAGGACTCCCTCAGTAGCCCCTGAACCAGGCTTCAATGACGACGAGTCCGGCGCGCAGATTGTCTTCGGCATTGCAAGGCGGGTTCCTCCACCAAGTCCTTCATAGAAGATTGTAGACACCAAGAGTAGTGTCCGGCTCTGCAAAATAAGTTTCCACATATTGCCATAGAGAGAATGATATAAACACAAATCAAATTTGCTGACATATTCCGAAGTGCGTCATCACACTACGGCCAAGTCCTTTACTCGAATCGTTTTTACTTTTCCACCTCAGCACGTTTTGCGAGGCGGTTTCCTTGGCACGTCTTGTCAAAGCAGAGATCGTGTACCCCCTTTACGGGATTCTCATCAATACGGACGTGGGTAACCCAACCGCGCCATTTATCATGGCGCTTGGGAGGCAAGCGAGTTTTACTAGGCTGGTGGGGACGCACAACCGCATCCGCCCATATAAGGGGATAAGGATCCACCTTTTTACCTACGCCTTCTTCCTCCTTTGCCTATCCATCTCCTGCGCACTCGAGCTCCAGCGCCCAAGCCCGCACTTCCCACCTCAACCTTCTCCAGCAATGTCCGGAGCGGGAGGCAAGTGGATGGTCTCCTCCGCTACGGAGGGCCAAGTCAAGAAGCTAAGGAAGGCCGGATACCTGCCTAAGGACATCGCGCACCAGCTTCCCGAAAAGGGGCAGCTTCTCCCCACCCCAAGGCCCCATGAGAGGGTAGTATTTCTTCCCCACTTCCTCTGTGGACTGGGTTTTCCACTCCACCCATTTGTCCGGGGGCTCATGTTCTACTACGGCCTGGATTTCCATGATCTGGCCCCGAACTTCATCCTCAACATCTTGGCGTTTATCGTCGTGTGCGAGGCTTTCCTCCGCGTCCGCCCTCATTTCGGCCTCTGGCTCAAGACCTTCAACGTCAAGCCCAAGGTGGTGCGCGGCAGCCAGGCGGAGTGCGGAGGCGCCATGGCAGGAAGATGGCCAACGTCCTATGGTTCGAGAGCTCTTTTGTGGAGACCCTAAAGGGGTGGCAATCCGGGTGGTTTTACATCACCGAGCCACGCGGTCCGAACTAGATCGCAGCCCCCGAGTTCCGATCCAGACCCCCCACGCGGCTTATGTCCTGGAAAGAGACGGGCCTTTCGTGGGGTGACGCAAAAGAGGTGACCGGATTGCAAACATGCATCCAGTCCCTGGTGAACAAGCCAATCCGGCTTGTTAATGTAATCCAGGTTATGCTCGTCTGCAGGATCCACCCGTGCCAACAACGGGATTTTAATCTGTGGGAGTTCGACCCGGCGCAGCACCAAACCCTTAGCAGGCTCTTCGACACAACGTACGAAGATGCCTGGAAGGTGCTATTCAAGGGCGCCGAGGCTCCCGTATCCGCTTCCGAGGACCGCGGATACAGCTCGCAGTGTCACGCTAGCGAGGTAAGCTATCTTCACCTTTTACAGGATGTTAAGCTTTTTTCATAGTTTGACTCTATGCGGGATCTAAACTCCCTTACCTTTGACAGGCTTGGCGAGCGATATCCGGAGCGATTAACTATCCGGCTCCGCTGCCCGAAGACCCGGCCCCAGCTCTACTAGTGAAGCTGCTGGTTCCGGCGCCTTATGTGGTGCTAGAGAAGAAGGCCAAGAAGAAGAAGACCACGGGGACTCGAAAGAGTGCCCGTAACGTGGTGGTGTCGGACTCGTCATCCGACGAGTCCGAGACGCCCTCTTCCCGTGAAAACGAGGAGGAGGAAGAAGAAAACTCTCCCCCCCCCAGTGAAGGGAGGAGAGAAGAGGAAGGCCGCCCCAACGGGGGAGGCCGAGGGGTCTAGGAAAAGGAAGACCCCTCCGCCGGACTACTCCCCCGACGCCGAAGAGGGCGGAGAGGAGTGGCCAAACAGGGCCAAGCGTCTGGCGAGATCGTAAGTTCAGATATCAGAGTAACTCATGATGTTCCTTTGTTGCACAGCTTTCCCTAATGTCGAACGTAATTATGCAGCCCGCCCCGGGCCAAATTCAACGAATCGTCGGGCGGCTCCCTGGACTCATCGGATGTGAACTCAGTTCCGCCCGCTGTCTCCCCCCGCACTGCAGATGACGTCGAAGTGGCGTCGCGACAAGCTCCGGGGCAGGAGGAGGTGGTCCCGGAGGAGCCGCAAGGCAACCTCCCGGACTCCAGGAGTGAAGGGGATAAGGCCCCCCAGGGCTCCAAGTCCGGCTTTGTGCCGGACACCGTGCCGGAATCTTCCACAGTTCCAGACCGCGGTAGGCGAACTCCTTCCAAGAGGAGCAAGCCTTCTGAGCCGGCGGCCTCCGTCCAACTGGGGGTGCCGGACAGTCTGCTGGAGGTGCTTGACGGCGCCTCCATCGATGAGGGGCACTATACTATTATGAGTACGGTGATCCAGAAGGTTCAGTCCACCAAGAGCAGACTGACTGAAGCTTGCGCTAGCCTTCTAACAGGCTTCGAGGTAAGTAAAAATATGTAAAAATATTACCGCATAGACAGTAGCCCCTTATGCTCTGTTTGGCGTTCAGAAAGAAAAGCCGAATAGAGGATCTATTAAATATCGCAGGAGTCTAACAAAAAAGAGTCAATATGCGTATGCATGCTTCGCTGCTATCCACCGCCGCACTGACTGCGGAGGTGGGTGTCCTGAAGCAGGACCTCGAGCGGACCGAGCAAGAGCTCGGCCTTGCCAAGCGGTGGCTCGAGGAGAGAGAAGGTAAGAAATACCTTACAGAAAAAGTGCCTATAAAAAGGCGTGATTGCAAAAAAATAACAGGATTGTACTGCTTATTGTAGGGGCCACGACTAAGGTGGCGACCCTTAAGCAGGCACTGTCTGAGGCCGAAAAGAAAACGGACACGGAGCGCATCGAGCGAGACAGACTTGGGGCTTAGGTCAGCGAGGTGCAGCAAGAGCTTCAGGCTCTCATGAAAAAACATGAGAGTTTGGAGCTTGAGTCAAAGGCGCAAGCATCCGAGCTCGCGACGGCCCTTGAGACTGCCAAGTCTGCCAAGGCCGAAGCTCAAAAGGCCCTCCAAGAGTTGGAGGAGATGAGGAAGATAGCAGCGGGTAAGGCGTTCTTTATGCAAAGCAGAAATATAAAAGTAAACTACTTGTTACTTACCCGAATCCGGAGCTCTCCAGGGGCATTCGCAGATCTTCCCCATAGCGTATCCGACGCCGCCGCATTCTACCGAGCTGAAGAGGGCAGCTCGACGGAGAAGGTGTTCTGGTCTCAGTATTCTGAGGCCGGACACCCTGTGCCCTTGAGCGACCAGCTGAAACAGATGGTCGAGCTCCACAAGGCGGCCGAACAGGCCATGAAGGGCTTCATAGTTCGGCTGTGGCCCGGAGAGGCCCTGCCTGGGAGCTATTTCGGGCTGGTGCGGCGGCTGGTGGAGGCCTGTCCGAGGCTCGAGGTCATCAAGCGCTCCGTCTGCATCGAAGGTGCCCGTCGGGCCCTTGCCCGTGCAAAGGTGCACTGGGGTAAGTTGGACGGTGAGAAGCTTGTGAAGGACGGGCCGCCGCCGGCGAAGGAGCATCGTAAGCCCGAGAACTACTACAAGGATGTTCTTGCAGGTGCCCCCCTTGTGGCGGATGAATGTACCAAGGATGTGATTTTTGAATGAACTCGCTCGTGTTTATCCTGTGCGCTGAAAACTTGTTCATATGCTCTAAGCAATGCTTATTGAATTTAAAATATTACTTTCTGTGCGGCCGTTTATCAAAAAATTGAGAGATGGCCAGTTGTCGGCTTCTGCCCCCATGCCACTAGTGCTGGGGTGTTCGGGATAAACCTGAGCGCTCTTTTTCCCATAGTTGGGTCCTTCGAGGGAGGCGCTCAGCACAACGAACCAGGCAATCGGACTATAATGCTTGAACACTCTCACTTAGCCATAGAACTCTACAATTTTAAATTTCGGCGAAGCCCCTAGTACGAAAGACCGAGTTCGGGGCGCTATCCACGCCTTGGCCGGACAAAGCCAGCTCCTCGCTCGAAGCAGCATAAGTCTTTAGGGACTCGAAAAACCTCTCGAACAGTGACCGGTCTCTCACCTCATCATGACAGTCAGTTTTAGCTTTCTCCACTGAGGTGCTTAACCCAGCTGAACCGGGGCACAATCGCAATGGTTCTCCTAGTGCTACCTCAGCCGATATAGCGGAACGTAAGGCACCAAAGCATAGGAGCCGGGCAAACCCAACTATTGACCCAAATCATGATTCGGAGCCGATGCATATAGTGCTATAAGTTCGGGGTGCCGCACTTGTGAAAGTGTACGGACTTCTCACACCATAATGAGGGGTACTGAAGCCCCTGGCGTGTTTGCCGTACCATGGTGTACGGGTGCAATCATGTCATTTAATAAACATATATGTGAAAAGAGGATAATGCGAAAAATAGACAAAAAGCTATGCATTGTTTATAGAGAGGCTATTTATCAAAGCCGAACGATACAAATAGTGCGATAAGCAAAAAGATATTGGACTATTTAACATGTCCTAACCAGGGGCAGGCCGCGGAATTGTATTCGAAACAGGTATACCGCTCGTAACAGAGACCACCTGGGAGTTCCATAATGTGGCATGGCTTGTCTGCCTCCCTGGATCTTGCATCGTTTGTGCGGCAGTCGAATTGCCGAACAGGTCGTCCGAAGTATGAAGTCCTGAAAGTAAGAAAAAATTAAAAAGGAATCCGGCAGCCCCTAGTACGTTTTAAGCCGTATTTTGGGCGTGCCATTATTGTGCCCCTTCCCCTATGCCCATGGTATTTCAAGGGCGTAGTTATGTACGCGAGGCACTGGTTTCGCTATGTCGCGAGAGCTGGGGTTGGGGACGCATTGCTACGCTTGCTCAGAACGTGCCAGGCGGTCCTGCTGTGGGTTACTCTGGGCGCGCTTGGCGGTGTCTGGCTTTTTAACGGCCGGACTGGAGAATTGCAAAAGAAGGCTACTTTGTACTTCCACTGCGAGAGCCGCCGTGTGCTCCTCCGTACGGAGGGAGCGTTCGGTGTTTCCATTGACCGTGATTACTCCTCGAGGGCCTGGCATCTTGAGCTTGAGATATGCGTAGTGCGGCACCACATTTAACTTTGCGAATGCGGTTCGTCCAAGCAGGGCATGATAGCCACTGCGAAACGGGACTATATCGAAGATTAACTCTTCGCTTCGGAAATTGTCCGGGGATCCGAAGACCACGTCAAGTGTTACTAAGCCTGTACAGTTGGCTTCTACACCTGGTATAACGCCTTTAAAGGTCGTTTTTGTGGGCCTAATCCTTGAGGGATCTATGCCCATTTTCCGCACTGTATCCTGGTAAAGCGGGTCCAGGCTACTGCCGCCGTCCATGAGGACTCTTGTGAGATAAAATCCGTCGATGATTGGGTCGAGAACCAATGCGGCGAAGCCGCCATGACGGATGCTAGTGGGATGGTCCCTTCGATCAAAAGTGATCGGGCAGGAGGACCATGGGTTGAACTTTGGGGCGACTGGCTCCATCGCGTATACGTCCCGTAGCGCACACTTCCGCTCCCTCTTGGGAATGTGGGTTGCGTATATCATGTTCACCGTCCGCACTTGTGGGGGAAAGCCCTTCTGTCCATTGTTGTTCGGCGGCCTGGGCTCCTCCTCGTCATCGCTGTGCAGCCCCTTGTCTTTGTTTTCGGCTCTTAACTTGCCTGCCTGCTTGAACACCCAACAATCCATGTTAGTGTGATTGGCTGGCCTTTCGGGGGTGCCATGTATCTGGCACAAGCGGTCGAGTATTCGGTCCAAACTGGACGGGCCCTGAGTATTCTTTTTGGATGGCTTTTTCCGTTGACCAAATTTATAGCCTCTGAATCCAGCATGTACTGTCGTGTCTTCATTGCTGTCGCTGCTAACGCGGCGTTTTTGCTTATTCCGACGTGTCCTGCCACTTTTGTCCTTGGTATCCGAATTACCAGGGTTCTTTGATAAGTTGTTACTGCGAGCTAGCCAGTTGTCTTCTCCCGCGCAAAAGCGGGTCATGAGTGTCGTGAGGGCTGCCATAGATTTCGGCTTTTCCTGTCCCAGGTTCCGGGCAAGCCACTCGTCGCGGATGTTATGCTTGAAGGCTGCTAGGGCCTCTGCGTCCGGACAGTCGACTATCTGGTTTTCTTTGTTAGGAGCCGTGTCAAGAATTGCCTGGCCGATTCCTCTGGCTGCTGAATTATTTGGCTTAAGTCGTCGTCATCCGGTGGTCGCACGTAAGTGCCCTGGAAGTTGTTGAGGAATGCGGCTTCCAGGTCGTCCCAAGAACCGATTGAGTCTGCTGGCAAGCTGTTAAGCCAATGCCAGGCTGGTCCTTTAAGTTTGAGCGGGAGGTATTTGATGGCGTGTAGATCATCGCCCCGTGCCATGTGGATGTGAAGGAGATAATCCTCGATCCATACCGCCGGATCTGTTGTGCCATCGTATGATTCGATGTTTACGGGTTTGAAACCCTCTGGGATTTTATGATCCATTACTTCATCCGTGAAGCATAGCGGGTGTGCGGCGCCTCTGCACTGGGCTATATCACGACGCAGCTCGGAAGAGCTATGTCTGTTGTGTTTGGCCCGGCCGGATTTGTTGTATCCGGAGTGAAGATCATCGTCACGTGCCGTAGGGCGCCTGCGCAATCTGTAGATTGATCTTGTTTGTCTTGCCTTATCCTCCAGTATGTCTCGCAGGTCTGGCGCATTTTCCCGTGCCTTAGTTGAGCAGCGTCGGGACATGGCTTGGGTGGAGGGCCGAGAGGCCTCTCTGTCGCGGCCGTGAGGTGGCCGGTCTGTCATGTCGTGTGTTGGTAATGTAGGTGCTTCCTCCTCTGATCGGGGTAGCGGCCTACGCTTTGGGTAACTCTTGGAGGGGCGTTCGAGTTCATACTCTTCGGCTGCAAGGACCTCAGTCCATCTGTCAGCTAGCAAATCTTGGTCAGCTCTAAGCTGTTGCTGCTTTTTCTTGAGGCTGCTTACCGTGGCTAAAAGCCTGTGTTTGAAACGCTCTTGTTCGGCGGGGTCTGATGGTACGATGAATTCGTCGTCATCGAGGCTTGCCTCGTCTTCGGAGGGAGGCATATAGTTATCATCCTCGACCTCTCGGTCTGCCGCTCTCTCATGAGGACTGGCTTCTCCATCTTCCTGTGCCGAATCTTGCTGTGGTGGGTGTTCTTCGGCGCTGTCCGGGGTAGTATTATCTCCCGTGTCGGAATCACCGTTTTTGCTTTGGCGGGATTTAGAGCGGCGCCGCTGACGCCGGCGCTTTGGCTGTTTCTTGGAGGTGTCATCCCCCGCTATTCCATCGCCATCTCCATCTTTTGGAGAATCCACCATATATATGTCATATGACGAGGTGGCCTTCCAGCGCCCTATAGGTGCTGGTTCCTGTTCGTCTCCTACATCGTCGTCCATACCGTCGATGTCTTCAGAGCCGAAGTCAAGCATGTCGGTTAAATCGTCGACAGTGGCTACAAAGTGGGTGGTGGGTGGGCTTTGAACTTCTTCATCGTCCATATCCCATCCTCGCTAACCGTAATCCGGCCAGGGCTCTCCTGATAAAGAGAGAGACTTGAGAGAATTCAGGATGTCGCCAAAAGGCGAGTGCTGAAAGAAGTCCGCGGCAGTGAACTCCATTATTGGCGCCCAATCGGATTCGATCGGCAGGGGCGCGGGGGGTTCGGAGTCCGGAGAGGAGTCCGGATCCTCGGAGTCGTGAGTCACGCGGAGTGTGGGGCCGGCGTTCGGCTCGATCGCCTTTGAGATCGCAGCCCCCGAGGTGACGTGCAACCGCTCATCCTCGACTGACACAACTGGCTCCGAATTAAGGGTCAGAGCTGGTGCGTTTGCGGCCTCCGGGATACTGTTCGGTGACAGAGCTAGATCATGCCCCGCGAGATAGTGCGGCGCACTTGGTTGTGGCTCGAATCCGTCGAAGATCAAATCTCCGCGGATGTCTGCCATGAAATTTAGGCTTCCAAACCTGACTTGATGGCCAGGGGCATAGCTTTCGATCTGCTCCAGGTGGCCAAGCGAATTGGCCCACAGTGCGAAGCCGCCGAAGACGAAGATCTGTCCGGGGAGAAAAGTCTCACCCTGGACCGCATCGTTGTTGATGATCAAAGGAGCCATCGGGCCTAAAGGCGACGACACAGAGGAACTCTCAATGAAAGCACCAATGTCGGTGTCAAAACCGGCGGATCTCGGGTAGGGGGTCCCGAACTGTGCGTCAAGGCCGGATGGTAACAGGAGACAAGGGACACGATGTTTTACCCAGGTTCGGGCCCTCTCGAGGGAGGTAATACCCTACTCCTGCTTGATTAATATTGATGATATGGGTAGTACAAGAGTAGATCTACCACGAGATCAAGGAGGCTAAACCCAAGAAGCTAGCCTATGGTATGATTGTTGTATATGGAGTTGATGTCCTACGGACTACAACCCTCCGGTTTATATAGGCACCGGATAGGGTTAGGGTTACACAGAGTCGGTTACAATGGCAGGAGATCTTGAATATCCGCATCGCCAAGCTTGCCTTCCACGCCAAGGAAAGTCCCATCCGGATACGGGACGAAGTCTTCAATCTTGTATCTTCATAGTCCTGGAGTCCGGCTGAAGGTATAGTCCAGCTACCCGAACACCCCCTAATCCAGGACTCCCTCAGTGGGGGCATGCCCTACCCTCTGGGCACGCCCCCCTTCCTAGTGGGCCCACTGGCAGGCCTCCAGTGCCCATCTTTTGCTATATGAAGTCTTTCACCCTAGAAAAAATCAGAAGGAAGCTTTCGGGACGAAGCGCCGCCGTCTCGAGGCGGAACCTTGGAGGAACCAATCTAGGGCTCCGTTAGAGCTGTTCTGCCGGGGAAACATCCCTCTGGGAGGGGGAAATCGTCACCATCGTCATCACCATCGATCCTCTCATCGGGAGAGGGTCAATCTCCATCAACATCTTCACCAGCACTGTCGGTGTCAAAACCGGCGGATCTCAGGTAGGGGGTCCCGAACTGTGCGTCTAAGGTGGATGGTAATAGGAGGCAGGGGACACGATGTATCACCCAGGTTCGGGCCCTCTTGATGGAGGTAATACCCTATGTCCTGCTTGATTGTTCTTGATGATATGAGTATCACAAGAGTTGATCTACCACGAGATCATAGAGGCTAAACCCTAGAAGCTAGCCTATGGTATGATTGTATATTGTCCTACAGGCTAAATCCTCTGGTTTATAGACACCGGAGGGGGCTAGGGTTACACAGAGTCGGTTACAAGGGAGGAGATCTACATATCCGTATTGCCTAGCTTGCCTTCCACGCCAAGGAGAGTCCCATCCGGACACGGGACGAAGTCTTCAATCTTGTAGCCCCTGAACCAGGCTTCAATGACGATGAGTCCGGCGCACAGATTTGTCTTCGGCATTGCAAGGCGGGTTCCTCCTCCGAATACTCCATAGAAGATTTTGAACCCAAGGATAGTGTACGGCTCTGCAAAACAAGTTCCATACACCACCGTAGAGAGAATAATATTTCCACAAATCTAATCTGCTGACACGTTTTGACAGCATGACATCATGTCATGGCCCGGTCATTATTCGAACCGTTTTTCTCAACCAGCACCGCACATATCACGAGGCGGTTTTCTTGACACGTCTTGTCAAAGGAGAGATCGTGTCCCCCTTATTACGACATTCTCATCAATACGGGCATGGGTAACCCACTCGTGCCTGTTGGCATGACTCCTAGATTTTAGGCGAGTCCAAAACGGCCGCGAGGAGGATGCTTGATATTCACCCTCTTTATAAAGAGGCCAAGACATGTCCTTTTTTCCTCTCGTGCTCAATGAATCCTTGCCCCGCCTCGAGTTCCAACACCCCAGGCTCAGGTCAGGCGCTTCGGACCTTCAACC
The DNA here is from genome assembly GCF_002162155.2 of Triticum dicoccoides. Lineage (NCBI taxonomy): Eukaryota > Viridiplantae > Streptophyta > Magnoliopsida > Poales > Poaceae > Triticum > Triticum dicoccoides. The sequence continues at coordinate 506,860,548 of NC_041390.1, forward strand.
ATGTTCGGATCCAACCTCCAAGGTCAGTGGATGCCTTCCTCTATCACAGAGGAGGACATCAAGAAGCTGAGAGAGGCCAGATATCTGACCGCCGAAATTTCGCACAGGCTGCCCGCCCGAGGGAAGGTCATCCCCACTCCCGAACCCAACGAGAGTGTTGTGTTCATCTCTCACTTCCTCCAAGGACTAGGCCTTGCTCTGGATCCCTTTGTTAGGGGGCTCATGTTCTATTATGGGCTAGATTTCCATGATCTGGCCCCGGATTCCCTCCTTCACATCTCGTCATTCATCGTCGTATGTGAGGCCTTCCTCCACATTACCCCTCACTTCGGCCTGTGGCTCAGGACCTTCAATGTGAAGCCGAAGATGATCAAGGGGCAGCACGTAGAGTGCGGAGGTGCCGTAATAAGCAAAAGTGTTGATGCTCCATGGCCAGAGGGTTCCTTCCCAGAGGTGTCCAGTTTGTGGCAGCGGGAGTGGTTTTATATCACAGCTCCCCGAAGTGCCAAGTGGGTAGCCGCCCCTGCCTTTCGCTCGGGTCTCCCACCACAACTGACATCATGGATCAGCAGGGGGCTGAGCTGGGGTCCAGCAAAGGATGTGCCAATATTGCAGAGCCGCGTCCGATATCTCTTTGAGAGAGACTTCAGCCTGGTTATGGTAATGCAAGTTATGCTAGTTCGTCGAGTCCAGCCTTGCAAACGTCGACCCCTCCGTATGTGGGAATTCAACCTAGAAGGACCGTGAACCATCCAGCACTTCCTCGGCATGACGCTCGAGGAGATGTACAAATTGTTCTTCGGACCCCAAATAGAGTGTCCGAATACCACCGAGGATGCGGGTCTGAGCTGCAACCGCCTTGCTACCCAAGTAAGTAATCCCATGGCCGAACACGTTGTCCTTTTTTTATCATGACATCATTATGAAAAGTCGCTCTTTGACCAGGACTGGATAACAAAGGCGAAGATGATCAGGTGTTCGGCCCCCCTTCCCGAAGGCTTGGCCAATCCAGTACTGGACGGAATGCTCGAGCCGGCGCCTTATCAGGTGCCCTCAAAGGAAGATGAAGGGAAGAATAAAGAGGCCGCAAGCGGGGGAATTAGCACCTCCGTGAAGAAGGATAACCAGGGAGAAGAATCTGACATTCCCTCTCCCCGAGGAAGGAAGAGGACCACCTCTGAAGATCCGGAAACAAAGGCTTCCAAACGGGGGAAGAAATCCTCGCCAGAGGGTCCTGCTTCGGAGGGTATTCTTGCCGCACAATGTCCGCACGGGGACCAGCCCTCTACCGAGTTGTAAGTAATCAAAAAGTACTTTAATAGTGAAAGTGTCCTACCTTACTTCTGGAGACAATAACCGAAGCTTATATCTTGTAGTTCGGATCGTAGCCCTTCTCGACAGAGTTCGTCTTCGGGGGATCTTCTTCCGGAGATGATGGAGAGCGAAATGCCTCCCCCTGCCACCCCGCCTCATGAGGCGGGCGACCCTGAAGTGTCGTCGCGGAGGGTCTCTCCTGATCCACCAAGGCCAGAGGGTAATCCTTTGGCTACCCGGAGTCCTCAGTGTTCGGCTCCTAAAGAGAGCAACAGAAAGAGTCCAGAACCGTACAGTGTGTGGTCGGACGCACTGAAGGATCTTCTGGAGCAAGCGGCCATCTCAGAAGCGCATCGTACGCTAATGGGTACGGTAATTGAAAGGATTTCATCCGTTGAAAGCGGATTGCATGAAGCTTTTATGAGTCTGCTAAAAGGCTTTGAGGTACGTGAAATAGTGTATGTTTTTTACAGTACCGCACACGTTAGGTGTGCCCTATGCAGATAGTAGCCCCTGAGACTCTGGTTGTCGTCGAAAACGACGGCAAATAGAGGATCATAGTCCCAGGTAATAAATAGACCGCCTTTATGTGCAGGTGGCTGAAGCTCCAGTGGCTAGCCGGACTGATGGGTTTGCCGAGCTAAAGCAGCAACTTGATGCGGCAGATGCCGACATCGTGCTTGTCAACAAGCGGCTTGGCGAGGCACAGGGTAAGTGATTTCTCCGGTGATCAACACATAGTAAGAGGAGCATGATGCCACTATCTTTAATATGTTGTGACTGCATATGGAGCTGCCACTGTGGAGACCCTTCGGGCGGAACTTGCTCGAGCCAAGGAGCAAGCCAGAAATAGCGATGCGGCCGCTCTAAAGGCGGTCGAAGAGCTGAGGGCCGAACAGGCCGCACATTGCCATAGCAAGCAAAGAATGGCCAAGATGGCCGTTGAGTTGAAAGATGCCATCGACCGTTACCAGCTTCTTGAAGAAGAAAACAGTGCGAAGGTGACGGACCTGGAGAAGGCCATGGTAGTAACCAAGGAAGCCCGTTCCAAAATACGAGCGACAAAGGAGGAGTTGCATCAAGCTAGAGATATCGCAGCTGGGAAGCCCTTTTTGTTGCGAACTAAGTTCGGAGATCTGAAGTATGCACCTCTTGATCAACTATGGAGTTCTGCAGACTCAAACGTGGATTTGGCAGCAAGTGCTGCTGATGCGGCCGAGTACTTCAAGGATCAAAAAGATCATGAAGTGGAGAAGCTATTCTGGTCACAGTTCCATGCTCCAGTGTGTCCGCTGCTATTGAATGAGCAAATGGCCGAGTGGTCCGAGCTCCATAGGTTGTCCGGATTTGCCATGAGGTCTGTTGTGGATCATCTGTGGCCGGGAGGGCCAAGGCCGAATAGTTACTTTAGTTTAGTGCAACAATTCCTTGGCGCTGTGCCGCACATCGACGCTATGAAGAGGTCGGCGTGCATAGAGGGTGCGCTGATGGCACTTGCCCGTGTCAAAACATACTGGGCAGATATGGAGGCCATCGCTATTGCAACACAGGGTTCGGCCATGGGCCGAGTAGCTGTCGAGCACTACTTTGAACAGGTCCTTGAAGGCGCTCGTTCGATAGAGGTGCAGTGCTCGAAGAATATTATGTTCTAGTGACATGTATTCCCATTGTAAAATGAATATTTTATTGAATTATGAAGGCTGTATTTATACTTTTGCCTGAAAGTATTATGATGCCTCCTGTGCGGCCGTTTATGTAGATATGTATATAATCTGAAAGTTTGCAGTCGTCGGCTTCCGCCCCCACGCACATAATGCGGGGGTGTTCGCAAAAAACGCGTATTCACACTTGATCCAATGTCTTGGTCCATTAAGGAGGTGGTAGCGCAGCGAACAAGGCAATCGGACTATATTGCTTTAACACTTTCACTTAGCCATAGGAGTTTGACGGTGGGGCTACTATATAGCCCCTGGTACTTCTGCGCTCGTCCGAATATGGGGCGCGTACGTACATGACCGGGAAACGGCCCTTCGTTAATGCGGAGGAATCCCGAAGATTCCGTCAAGTCATCGAGTGGCTGACCAGTCTCGCGCTTTATCATGACAGTCAGTTTTCGGCTTTCTCTACTGAGGTGCTCATCCGGATGAACCAGGGCCCAATCATAGTAGTTCTCCCAGTGCTACCTTAGCCGATATAGCGGAACGTAAGGTACCAAAATGTGGGAGCCGGGCAAACCCAACATTTGACCAAAGACATGATTCAGAGCTAATGCATATAAGGCCAAACTCGCGACGCTGAACACTCCCTAAGGTATTCGGTCTTTATAACATATGTCGGGCTGAACAATGCCCTTAATAATAAACCTTGAGTGTCTAGGTACATGCAATATCCTGACGTGGCCACATGCCAAGAACGTCAGTATCCTTCTCGGTTGTATTGAGTATCCGGAGGATGTGAACAACAAGAGACAGTAAGGAAGGTTTATGCAGGGTCTTAATATGAAAAGAAACCTTTGAGCGGGTCCCTGCTGCACGTCTGCGCCTGTGTCTCCGTTGTGCCGTGTCCCGGACGGGTGTAGCACGATTGTCATTTGTAAAAGAGAAGAACTTAGGTGAAAGTTGTCGTGCCAAAAAATTGGTTATTATCAATAAACCGTTAAAATTCAAGATAAGTCAGGTTGAGCCGAGCTAGCCCTGATTACACGCGGGAAGCCCCTGGTACCGTTTATGAGGTTTTAACCATCAAACCAATCTCATGTATTTGTACTGATGCGCCGAACTCGTCTAACCGTGTCTGTGGTCTTGACGACCTGTCGTTTATTCTGATTGCTGAGGCCGTCTAGTGGTCGGCTGTTAAAGCCGCCGCACATTATTCTGCGCGTAGAGAACGCTCAATATTTCCACTAATGGTGATGGTGCCACGTGGACCGGGTATCTTAAGCTTGAGAGAAGCGTAATGCGGTACTGCATTAAAACGAGCGAAAGCCGCTCTTCCGAGTAGTGCTTGATAGCCACTTCGGAATGGAGCGATGTGGAAAGTTAGCTTTTCGCTTCGGAAGTTGTCGGAAGAATCGAATACAACCTCTAGCAATAAAGAGCTCGTACAGCGGGCCTCTTGGCCTGGTATTACTCCCTTGAAGGTAGTACTGTTGTGGCTGATTTTTGCCGGGTCTATCCCCATTTTGCGGATTGTGTCCTGATATATCAGATTTAGGCCACTACCACCATCCATGAGGACTCGTGTGAGATGGTATCAGTTTATTATTGGGTCTGACACCAAGGCAGTCAATCCTTCATGCCAAATGCTTGTCGCATGATCCCCGCGATCAAAAGTGATCGGGCAGGCCAACCGGGGGTTGAACCTGGGGGTGACGGGTTCTATGGCGCGTGTGTCTCGGAGTGCATATTTGCTTCTCCTCTTCGTCACGTGGATCATGTTTACTGTTTTGACCTCTGGTGGGACTTTTTTCTGTCCTCCAGTGCTTTGCTGGTGAGGCTCGTCCTTGTCTTCGCTTGGTGTCTCCCCTCCCTTGTATTCGGCGTTTAGTTTGCCGGCCTGCTTGAAGACCCAACATTCTCTGTGGGTGTGATTTGCAGGTTTATCGGGGGTGCCATGAATCTGACAGAGTTTGTCAAGAATCTTGTTTAGGCCAGATGGTCCGCCTCTGCTGCCTTTGAAAGGATTTTTCCGCTGACCTGGTCGAGAGCCCCTGAATCCGCCGTTGACCGCCGTATTATCTGGGCTATCTTCTTTATTTCAAAGCTTGTTTTTATTGCGCCGTGGTTTTCCATTGCCATCCCTTACTTCATGATGTGCTTGGGTCGCTGGTGCTACTGCGGGCTAACCAGCTATCTTCGCCCGCGCAAAAGCGGGTCGTGAGGCTTGTTAGGGCTGCCATTGTTCTCGGTTTTTCTTGGTCGAGGTGTCTGGCAAGCCATTTGTCTCGGACGCTGTGTTTGAAAGCTGCTAAGGCTTCGGCGTCCAGACAGTCGACAATTTGGTTCTTCTTAGTGAGAAACCTGTTCCAGAGCTTTCGGGCGGACTCTCCAGGCTGTTGAATTATATGGCTTAAATCATCTGCATCCGGAGGTCGAACATAGTTCCCTTGAAAGTTAGCTCGGAAACCGTCCTTGAGCTCCTTCCAACTTCCAATTGAGTTTTCGGGGAGGCTTTTCAGCCACTACCGAGCTGGTCCTTTAAGCTTGAGGGGCAAGTATTTGATGGCATGGAGATAGTCTCCACGAGCCATATGGATATGGAGGATAAAGTCCTCTATCCAGACCCCAGGGTCTGTGGTCCCGCCGTACGCCTCTATGTTCACTGTTTTGAATCCTTCTAGGAATTCGTGGTCCAACACCTCGTCAGTGAAACATAGGGGGTGTGCGGCACCCCTGTATTGGGATGTGCCACGGCGTTCCGACAGTTGTAGTATTCGGTTTTGGTTTTGTGCCGGAGCGCGCTTCCTAGATCCATAGATGGATCTGGTCATACCGGACTTTTGGCGCAAGTCCTCACGTAGATCATGTGTTAACTTATGTGTGACTTTGTTAGCCGCTCTATCATGGTCACAAGGTGGTGGATCCGGCCGGTTGGTCGTTTCATTTTTTGGCTTGTGGGCTCTAAGGCCTCATCATTGAATTCAGGTAGTAGCTTGCGCTTTGGATATCTCTTTGTGTGGTAAATTCCACCATACTTCGCTTCGTTGTCGAGCACTTTGTTCCACCTGCTGTTTGATATTTCTCCGTCGTATCTACTTTTCCAAACACTTTTGCCCTTGTTTTGGACTCTAACTTTTATGATTTGAATGGAACTAACCCGTACTGACGCTGTTTTCAGCAAAATTGCCATGGTGTTGTTTTATGTGCAGAAAACAAATATTCTCGGAATGACCTGAAACTCCACGGAACATCTTAGAAAAAACAATAAAAAATCCTCGCCAAAGATGAATACCAGGGGGCCCACACCATTCTCACGAGGGTGGGGGGTGCCCCCCCCCCCAGGGCGCGCCCCCCTACCTCATGGGCCCCCTGGATGCCCTTCGACGCCAACTCCAACTCTATATATTTGCTTTCGGAGAGAAAAAAATCAGAGAGAAGAAATCATCGCGTTTTACGATACGGAGCCGCCGCCAAGCCCTAAAACCTCTCGGGAGGGCTGATCTGGAGTCCATTCGGGGCTCCGGAGAGGGGGATTCGTCGCCGTCGTCATCATCAACCATCCTCCATCACCAATTTCATGATGCTCACCGCCGTGCGTGAGTAATTCCATCGTAGGCTTGGTGGACGGTGATGGGTTGGATGAGATTTATCATGTAATCAAGTTAGTTTTATTAAGGTTTGATCCCTAGTATCCATTATGTTCTGAGATTCATGTTGCTATGACTTTGCTATACTCAATGCTTGTCACTAGGGCCCGAGTGCCATGATTTCAGATCTGAACCTATTATGTTTTCATGAATATATGAGAGTTCTTGATCCTATCTTGCAAGTCTATAGTCACCTAAAATGTGTTACGATCCGGCAACCACAAAGTGACAATAATCGGGACCACTCCCAGTGATGACCATAGTTTGAGGAGTTCATGTATTCACTATGTGCTAATGTTTTGTTCCGGTTCTCCATTAAAAGGAGGCCTTAATATCCCTTAGTTTCCAATAGGACCCCGCTGCCACGGGAGGGTAGGACAAAAGATGTCATGCAAGTTCTTTTCCATAAGCATGTATGACTATATACGGAATACATGCCTACATTACATTGATGAATTGGAGCTAGTTATGTGTCACCCTATGTTATGACTGTTACATGATGAACCGCATCCGGCATAATTATCCATTACTGATCTGGTGCCGACGAGTTTTCCATATACCGGTTCTCGCTTATTTACTTTCCCGCTGCTACTGTTACAATCACTACAAAATACCAAAAACATTACTTTTGTTGTCTTTACTTTTGTTGCCGCTACCACCACTATCATATTACTGTGCTACTAAACACTTTGCTGGAGATACTAAGTTTCCAGGTGTGGTTGAATTGACAACTCAGCTGCTAATACTTGAGAATATTCTTTGGCTCCCCTTGTGTTGAATCAATAAATTTGGGTTGAATACTCTAACCTCGAAAGCTGTTGCGATCCCCTATACTTGTGGGTTATCAAGACTAATTTCTGGCGCCGTTGCCGGGAGCATAGCTCTATTCTTTGAGTCACTTGGGATTTATATCTACTTATCACTATGAAGAACTTGAGAGATCCAAAACCAAGATCTATCCCTCAACTACGAGGGGAGGTAAGGAACTGCCATCTAGCTCTGCACTTGATTTGCCTTCTGTTATGAGTAAGTTTGTGACACCTACACCTGCTTCTGCTATTCGTTCTGATATGTCACATGTTATCGATGATGCCACTTCTGCTATGCATGATACTTGTGATGAAACTGCTTCTATGCCTGATACTACTGTGCCCCTTGGTGAATTTCTTGATGAACAAATTGCTAGGGCTAGAGAAAAAAAAATTATTGAGTCTGAATACGATGATGATAGAGATGATGAAAATATGCCTGTTATTCCTGAGAGCTATCTTTTTGATATGGAATCTTCTGCCGCTATTTTAGCTTGCAGAGATAGATATGAGCTTAAGAGGTTATTAATTAAATGGAACAAAGAATCACTTAGAGATAAAATGAAACCCGACCCTGCTTTTGCTACTTCACCTATATGTGTTCCTGATAAGGATTATGAATTCTCTGTTGATCCTGATATAATTACTTTGGTTGAATCTGATCCGTTTTATGGCTATGAATCTGAAACTGTTGTGGCACATCTTACTAAGTTAAATGATATAGCTGCCCTGTTCACTAATGATGAGAGATCGCGTTACTTTTATATACTCAAAATATTTCCGTTCTCATTAAAGGGTGATGCTAAGATATGGTTTAATTCTCTTGATCCTGGTTGTGTGCGTAGTCCCCAGGATATGATTTATTACTTCTCTGCTAAATATTTCCCTGCTCATAAGAAACAAGCTGCTTTGAGGGAAATATACAACTTCATGCAAATTAAAGAAGAGAGTCTCCCACAAGCTTGGGGGAGGCTTCTCAAGCTACTGAATGCTTTGCCTGATCATCCTCTTAAGAAACCTGAAATACTTGATATCTTTTACAATGGACTAACCGATGCTTCCAGAGATTACCTGGATAGTTGTGCTGGTTCTCTTTTTAGGGAAAGAACACCGGATGAAGCTGAAATTCTATTGAATAATATGTTGACAAATGAAAATAATTGGGCACCTCCTGAGCCAGCTCCTGCTCCAATTACTGAGCCTATTCTTAAACCAACTCCGAAGAAGAGAGGTGTTCTATTTCTCAGTCCCGAAGATATGCAAGAGGCAAAGAAATCTATGAAATAAAAAGGTATTAAAGCTGAAGACATTAAGAATTTACCTCCTATTGAAGAAATACTCTTAATATACCGCCTGTTGAAGAAACATATGATCTTAATTCTTTATTTATTGAAGAACCCCCTGATCCCGATATCCCGACACAGGTAGTAAAGGTAAATTCTCTCTATAGATATGATAAAGTTGAAGTCCCTCCTACTAAAATTGCTAGTCAGTGCTTGGATGAGTTTGATAACTTTATGTTTAAGCAAGACGACTTCAATGCTTATTTTGGTAGACAATTAAAAGAAAATGCTTATACGATTAGACGCTTGGGTGATTATATGGCTGATATTAAAGGTGAACTTAAACTTGTTAGCAAACATGCTTCTATGGTTACCACTCAAGTGGAACAAGTACTTAAGGCTCAAAAAGAAGTGCTTGATGAAATGAATACTAAGAAAAATGATTATGCTGTTAGAGTGGCTACTAGAACTGGTAGAATGACTCGAGAACCTTTGTATCCTGAAGCCCACCCTAAGAGAATCGAGCAAGATTCTCAAAGTAATAATATTGATGTTCCTAGTTCTTCTAAAAAGAAGAAGAAGAAGAAAAATGATAGAACTGTGCAAACTTCTAGTGAACCTATTGCTGAACCACCTGATAATCCAAATGATATTTCTATGTCTGATGCTGAAACACAATCTGGTAATGAACATAAACCTAGTAAAAATATTAATGATGATGTTCATGATGATGCTCAACCTAGTAATGATAATGATGTAGAAATTGAACCTGATGTTGATCTTGATAACCCACAATCAAAGAATCAACGTTATGATAAAAGAGATTTTGTTGCTAGGAAACATGGTAAAGAAAGGGAACCTTGGGTTCAGAAACCCATGCCTTTTCCTCCGAAACCATCCAAGAAAAAGGATGATGAGGATTTTGAGCGATTTGCTGAAATGATTAGGCCTATCTTTTTGCGTATGCGATTAACTGATGTGCTCAAAACAAATCCTTATGCTAAATATATGAAGGATATCATTACAAATAAAAGAAAGATACCGGAAGCTGAGATTTCCACCATGCTTGCTAATTATACTTTTAAGGGTGGAATAACAAAGAAACTTGGAGACCCCGAAGTACCTACTATACCTTGCTCCATTAAAAGAAATTATATTAAAACTACTTTATGTGATCTTGGAGCCGGTGTTAGTGTTATGCCTCTCTCTTTATATCGTAGACTTGACTTGAATAAGCTGACACCTACTGAAATATCTTTGCAAATGGCTGATAAATCAACTGCTATACCTGTCGGTATCTGTGAGGATGTGCTTGTTATGGTTGCAAACGTTACTATTTTAACGGACTTTGTTATACTTGATATTCCCGAGGATGATAGTATGTCTATTATTCTTGGAATACCTTTTCTTAATACTGCAGGGGCCGTTATTGATTGCAACAAAGGCAATGTCCCTTTTCATGTTAATGGTACAGTACACTTTCCGAGGAAACAACCTCAAGTTCATAGTATCAACTCTATTGGAAAAATTTCATCGATTATATTTGGAGGTTTTGAATTTGCTCTTCCTACTGTCAAGAAGAAATATGATATTCTTATTATTGGGGATGTGCATATCCCCGTTGAGGTAACTTAGTGTTATTCGAAATTTCTCCGGTTTCATGATTATCGGAATGAGTTTGTTAACAAGACTTGATCAACCTTGTTAGTGGATTCCTTTTGATGAGCATGAGATGGATGAAACTAGAAGCACAAACTTCTGTACCCCAATTTTACTTTCTGTTATTTATATTAAATAAAGTAAATTTAGTATTTTCTATCTGTTTCCTGACTTATCCGTGCAATATAAAAATATCCCGACAATAAAAGTCCTCAGAATTACATGCCAATTTAATATGATTTTTTGGGAATATTTGAGGATTTACTGTGCAAAAATTACCGCGGGAGGAGCTGCCACCTGGCCACGAGGGTGGTGGGTGCGCCCCCCTAGGGCGCGCCCCTGCCTCGTGGGCCCACGGTGGCCCTCCTCCACTTATCCCAGCACCCATCTTCTTCCTCTATCTCACACAAACCCGAAAAACCAACTCAAGCACGAGTTCCAGCCACTTTTGCTGTGATTTTCGATCTCCTTGCTCAAAGCACCTCTCGCAAAACTGCTTGGGGAGATTGTTCCTTGGTATGTGACTCCTCCATTGGTCCAATTAGTTTTTGTTCTAGTGATTTATTCTTTGCAAATTTGTGCTGCATAGCTGACCATGTTCTTGAGCTTGCATGTCAAACTTATATGGTTCCAAGTAGTTCTAATGCTTGATTTAGGCTCTAGGCACTTGTAGGAGTAGTTGCTATCAATATTATTGAAGTTGGTTCATTTTTTTGAAGTTACTAAGAATTTTAGATTATTTCAGAAAAATAATGAGGAGATTTTTGAGGGGCTCATCGAGCCAAAGCTCGAAGGAAAAGGCACCGAAGCCTAAGTATAATTTGCCGCGCACCGCGGAGGTTCGAGCGTGTGAATGGCCTTCTGAAGATTTCTTGAGAGCAGCCGGTATCTATGAAGATTTTCATGAATTGGCTCACAATGCAGGCCTCACCACTTTCCTCCACAACCAATGCGATTAGTATCTCTTACTCGCAAATACTTTTGTGCAAAACTTTCATTTTCATTCTAGGAACTCACCACCTACGGTGGAGTTTCATTTATATGATGAGCATAAGGAGATGTCACTTTATGATTTCTGTCGGATTTGTTTAATCCCTTTCGAGGGCAAGACAGAAGAACCACATCATGATGATGTGGCTGGGTTTATTGATACTATCACTGTAGGAGAAACTAGAAAGGTTTCCGATGCACGAATCACTAGCATACATTTTCCTATTTTACGTTACTTTGCATTATTTGCTAGTCGTTGTTTAATTGGACGCGGAAACAGTGGAAACCTTAGTATCCCTGATATAATTATTCTGCACCACGGTTTATACAGCGATAACACTTTTAGTATGGGCGGTATTATTGCTAGACGGTTAAGTATGAACCGTACTAAGGGTCCCATCTTTGGAGGCATCTATGCCACACGCCTAGCTGCACATTTTAACATACCTATTAGGCATGCTGAGAAGGAAGAAAAGGTGCTGCCCCATGTTTATCTAGATCATAAAAGTATGGTGGCACATGATTTTATTGTTAAGAATAGGGCAGGAGAGCTTAAGTATCAATTGTTCTTTAACAAACATCATCCTGAGACTATTATCATGTCTGCTCCTTCTTTGTTCAATTTTGTAGGACCCTACCTCGTTACGTGGGCTGCCGTCCAAGCTTACAAGAATCCTGCACCAGCCCCGGAACAGGAGCCACAAGATGAGCCTCCATGACAATTTGTTTATTCTTGGGATCCAGAGATGACTGTCAGCCAGTGGCAGTCAGAGTCTTCTTCTTCATCACAGTATGATACCAACTATTCTTCCTCATCACAGTACGACCCCAATAACTATTATTATGGATATCCGCCAGGCCAGCCGTGGCCATAGACCAACTTAGGCCAAAAGCCTAAGCTTGGGGGAGTACGTATTTCTCACCGATATTACATTTATGTTCACACACACTCATTGCTAGATGTCGGTGCTCATACTCTTTCACTGTAATATCCATGCTAGTTTATTTTCTTTTATGCTTTCTTCCTGTGTGTTTGTTAAACCTTAAGAAAAACCAAAAAAATTAGTAGTAGTTTATTTTTCTGCTGTAGTAGTAATAATTAAAAAGAAAACCAAAAAATATTTCTCGTTCTTCTTTTGCTTGTTGGGAGCTTTCCCGTGTAAATAGTTTTATTTCTTTTCTTTTATTTGGGGGTCAGTAGGAGAAGACCATAATTAAATTGTTGAAGTGGCTCTTATATGCATTATTGTTGATTTAACCAAGAGCCCATATTGCCTTGTCTTCTCCTGTTTATTGAATGCTCGCAGATTCCAGCTTAGTCCAATGCACGTACACTCTTATTATTATTCACACCATTCGATCGTGCAAGTGAAAGGCAATTATGATGATATATGATGGACTGACTGAGATGAGAAAAGCTGGTATGAACTTGACCTCTTTTGTTTTTGTAAATATGATGAGTCCCTCGTTCCTGATTCAGCTTATTATGAATAAACATGTTTGGAATGACAATTAGAGATCATAGTTGCTTGTGCCATGCTTGATTAGCTATGAGTTATAATGGTTTACCTTGTGTGCCAACATGCTATTGAGATGATTATGATGTGGTATGATGGGGTGGTATCCTCCTTTGAATGATTTAAGTGACTTGACTTGGCACATGTTCACGCATGTAGTTGAAACAAATCAACATAGCCTTCACGATATTTATGTTCATGGTGGATTATATCCTACTCATGCTTGCATCCAATGTTTATTAATTTTAATGCATGTACATGGCTGTTGTCGCTCTCTAGTTGGTCGCTTCCCAGTCTTTTGCTAGCCTTCACTTCTACTAAGCGGGAATACTGCTTGTGCATCCAATCCCTTAAACCCCAAAGTTATTCTAGATGAGTCCACTATACCTTCCTATATGCGGTATCTACCTGCCGTTCCAAGTAAATTTTTATGTGCCAAACTCTAAACCTTCAAATAAACATTCTATTTTGTATGCTCGAATAGCTCATGTATCAACCAAGGTTGTCCTTATCTTCCATGTTAGGCGGGTTATTCTCAAGAGGAGTGGACTCCGCTCCTCACTCACAAGAAAATGGCTGGTCACCGGGATGCCCGGTCCCATGCTTTATGCAAACTAAATCAAAATTAATTACAAACAAAACTCCCCCTGGGACCTGATGTATGTTGGAGGCACTCGTTGTTTCAAGCAAGCCATGGATTGATGCTTGTTGGTGGAGGGGGAGTATAAACTTTACCATTCTGTTTGGGAACCACCTATAATGTGTTTAGCATGGAAGATATCATCATCTCTTAGTTGTTACGTTGACAATGAAAGTATATCGCTCAAAATACAATTTATCTCTATTTCAAAATCGAGCTCTGGCACCTCTACAAATCCCTACGTCCCTCTGCGAAGGTCCTATCCATTTACTTTTATGTTGAGTCATCACCCTCTTATTAAAAAGCACTAGCTGGAGAGCACAACTATCATTTGCATTCATCACTGTTAATTTATATTGGGTATGACTATGATTGGATCTCTCTTACCATGAATTACAATGTCTAGTCAGTCCTTGATCTTTAAAGGTGCTCTCCATTTATGTTTTGCGGTCTCAGAAAGGGCTAGCGAGATACCATCTTGTTATATCATATTATGATTGTTTTGAGAAAGTGTTGTCATCTGAGATTTATTATTATGACTTGCTAGTTGATTATGCTATTGATATGAGTAATTATGAGACCTGATAATTATTGCAAATGTAGTTAGTTATGATCTATGCTGAAAACTTGAATACTGGCTTGACATAGTTACAACAACAAGACAAAACGGAGTTTGTAAAAGTTTTTCTTTCTTTCAGTTTGTCAACTGAATTGCTTGAGGACAAGCAAGGGTTTAAGGTTGGGGGAGTTGATACGTCTCCGTCGTATCTACTTTTCCAAACACTTTTTCCCTTGTTTTGGACTCTAACTTGTATGATTTGAATGGAACTAACCCGGACTGACGCTGTTTTCAGCAGAATTGCCATGGTGTTGTTTTATGTGCAGAAAACAAATATTCTCGGAATGACCTGAAACTCCATGGAACATCTTAGAAAAAACAATAAAAAATCCTCACCAAAGATGAATACCAGGGGGCCCACACCCTTCTCACGAGGGTGGGGTGCCCCCCTAGGGTGCGCCCCCTACCTCGTGGGCCCCCTGGATGCCCTCCGACGCCAACTCCAACTCTATATATTTGCTTTCAGAGAGAAAAAAATTAGAGAGAAGAAATCATCGCGTTTTACGATACGGAGCCGCCGCCAAGCCCTAAAACCTCTCGGGAGGGCTGATCTGGAGTCCGTTCGGGGCTCCGGAGAGGGGGATTTGTCGCCGTCGTCATCATCAACCATCCTCCATCATCAATTTCATGATGCTCACCGCCGTGCGTGAGTAATTCCATCGTAGGCTTGCTGGACGATGATGGGTTGAATGAGATTTATCATGTAATCGAGTTAGTTTTGTTAGGCTTTGATCCCTAGTATCCATTATGTTCTGAGATTGATGTTGCTATGACTTTGCTATGCTTAATGCTTGTCACTAGGGCCCGAGTGCCATGATTTCAGATCTAAACCTATTATGTTTTCATGAATATATGAGAGTTCTTGATCCTATCTTGCAAGTCTATAGTCACCTACTATGTGTTACGATCCGGCAACCCCGAAGTGACAATAATTGGGACCACTCCCGGTGATGACCATAGTTTGAGGAGTTCATGTATTCACTATGTGCTAATGCTTTGTTCCGGTTCTCTATTAAAAGGAGGCCGTAATATCCCTTAGTTGCCAATAGGACCCCGCTGCCACGGGAGGGTAGGACAAAAGATGTCATGCAAGTTCTTTTCCATAAGCACGTATGACTATATACGGAATACATGCCTACATTACATTGATGAATTGGAGCTAGTTCTGTGTCACCCTATGTTATGACTGTTACATGATGAACCGCATCCGGCATAATTATCCATCACTGATCCGGTGCCTATGAGTTTTCCATATACTGATTCTCGCTTATTTACTTTCCCGCTGCTACTGTTACAATCACTACAAAATACCAAAAACATTACTTTTGTTGTCTTTACTTTTGTTGCCGTGACCACCACTATCATATTACTGTGCTACTAAACACTTTGCTGCAGATACTAAGCTTCCAGGTGTGGTTGAATTGACAACTCAGCTGCTAATACTTGAGAATATTCTTTGGCTCCCCTTGTGTTGAATCAATAAATTTGGGTTAAATACTCTACCCTCGAAAGCTGTTGCGATCCCCTATACTTGTGGGTTATCACTGTTGAGCGTATTTTGTGCGGCCTTAAGCCTTTGCTTCTGCTTCTTCAAACTCCTCGCTGTGTCAATAAGCCTTCTGCAGAGGTTCTCTTGCTCCAAGTGCGTTTCCGGGATGATGTGTGCATCTTCGTTCGGACTGTTTTCCTCCCGAGAGGGGGGTTGATGAGGTTTATCCTCAGAGTCGCCGTGTTCGGACATTGTATCCGTACTATGTTCGGCGCTTGCAGCTTCATCGTGCTCTAATGCCGGGGCAATGTGGTCGTCGTTTCCTCTAGAGTCGACTGGAGTGTTATTTTCTGTTGCGCTGTTATCGCTGTTTTTGCTTTGGCGGGACTTAGAGCGGCGCCGCTGACGTCGGTGCTTGGATTGCTTCTTGGAGGGGCCATCCTCCGCTGTCTCTTCGCCATTGCCTTCTTTGGGTGTATCCACCATGTATATGTCATGTGATGAAGTGACTGTCCGGCGCCCTGTGGGTGCTGGTTCCTGTTCATTTCGTGCATCTTCGTCCATGCCGTCGATGTCTTCTGAGTCAAAGTTGAGCATGTCGGTTAAGTCGTCGACAGTGGCTACTAAGTGGGTGGTGGGTGGGCAGCGAATTTCTTCATCGTCTGCATCCCATTCTAGCCGGACATAGTTCGGCCAAGGTTCTCCTGATAAGGAGAGAGACTTTAATGAATTTAGCACATCGCCGAAAGGCGAGTGCTGAAAGATATCCGCGGAGGTGAGCTCCATGATCGGCGGCCAGTCGGATTCGCTAGGCACGGATGCAAGTGGCTCGGAGTACATGGCCGGAGACGAATCCAGTGGTTCGGCGACACGGCTCTCGTAAGGGGTGAAGTCAGTATCCGGCTCCATCGCCACTGAGAATGCGCCCCCCATGGCGGGGTCTATCCCTCCGTCCCTGGATGGCGCAATTTGCTCCGGATTGAAGGCCGGAGTAGTTGCAGATGCGATCTCCCGAACACTATCCGACGGCAGAGTTACGTCATGCTCGTCGTGATTGTGTGGCGCACGTGACATGGGCCCAAATCCATCGAAGATCAAGTCTCCGCGAATGTCGGCAGTGTAGTTTAAGTTTCTGAACCTGACCTGACGGCCAGGGGCGTAGCTCTCGATCTGCTCCAGATGGCGAAGCGAATTGGCCCGCAGTGCGAAGCCACCGAATACGAAGATCTGTCCGGGGAGGAAAACCTCACCCTGGACCGCATCGCTACCGATGATCGAAAGAGCCATCAAGCCTTACGGCGACGGCACAGTGGAACTCTCAATGAAAGCACCAATGTCGATGTTAAAACCGATGGATCTCGGGTAGGGGGTCCCGAACTGTGCGTCTAAGGCGGATGGTAACAGGAGGCAGGGGACACGATGTTTTACCCAGGTTCGGGCCCTCTTGATGGAGGTAATACCCTACGTCCTGCTTGATTATTCTTGATGATATGAGTATTACAAGAGTTGATCTACCACGAGATCGTAGAGGCTAAACTCTAGAAGCTAGCCTATGGTATGATTGTATATTGTCCTACAGACTAAACCCTCCGGTTTATATAGACACCGGAGGGGGCTAGGGTTACACAAAGTCGGTTACAAGGGAGGAGGTCTACATATCCGTATTGCCTAGCTTGCCTTCCACGCCAAGGAGAGTCCCATCCGGACACGGGACGAAGTCTTCAATCTTGTATCTTCATAGTCCAACAGTCCGGCCAAAGGATATAGTCCGGTTGTCCGGAGACCCCCTAATCCAGGACTCCCTCAAGCACCATCTCCTCTCAAACCCTAGTTCATCTCTTGTATCCAATCTTTGTATCAAAACCTCAGATTGGTACATGTGGGTTGCTAGTAGTGTTGATTACTCCTTCTAGTTGATGCTAGTTGGTTTATTTGGTGGAAGATTATATGTTCAGATCCTTTATACATATTAATACCCCTCTGATTATGAACATGAATATGATTTGTGAGTAGTTATGTTTGTTCCTGAGGACATGGGAGAAATCTTGCTATAAGTAGTCATGTGAATTTGGTATTCAATCGATATTTTGATGAGATGTATGTTGTCTTTCCTCTAGTGGTGTCATGTGAACGTCGACTACATGACACTTCACCATTATTTGGGCCTAAGGGAAGGCATTGGGAAGTAATAAGTAGATGATGGGTTGCTAGAGTGACATAAGCTTAAACCCTAGTTTATGCGTTGCTTCGTAAGGGGCTGATTTGGATCCATATGTTTCATGCTATGGTTAGGTTTACCTTAATACTTCTTTTGTAGTTTCGGATGCTTGAAAGAGGGGTTAATCATAAGTGGGATGATTGTCCAAGGAAGGGCAGTACCCAGGCACCGGTCCACCCACATATCAAATTATCAAAGTAACGAACGCGAATCATATGAGCGTGATGAAAACTAGCTTGACAATAATTCCCATGTGTCCTCGGGAGCGCTTTCCTTTATATAAGAGTTTGTCTAGGCTTGTCCTTTGCTACAAAAAGGATTGGTCCACCTTGCTGCACCTTGTTTACTTTTGTTACTTGTTGCCCGTTACAAATTACCTTATCACAAAACTATCTATTACCGATAATTTCAGTACTTGTAGAGAATACCTTACTGAAAACCGCTTGTCATTTCCTTCTGCTCCTTGTTGGGTTCGACACTCTTATTTATCGAAAGGACTATGATAGTTCCCCTATACTTGTGGGTCATCACCTCTATGGCGCGCCATGCCCCTTAATCTCGACTGTCGTCAGCTATCTCTCTTCAATGATTTTGAAATCCCTAGAGCCATCATCTCCTCCTACCAGGGCTCCGTTCAAAGCCTCTGCATCCCGTCATGCTACCTGAGCAAGCATACCATGCCCTACATGGTGGACGCCTGGCTGAAATCCACTGAATTCACAGAACTACAGCTGCTTGAGTTCTACTATTCCCCTGGAAATCACCTACCAGATACTGAATGCCATCTACCTGTGCCCTCAGCACCGATGTCCAATTCGCGGTTTTCCTCCTCTCTCCACACTGCCACCTTTGCATTGTGCTACCTACTAGACAATCTGGTACTAAACCTTCGACTCCCATTTCTTAAGAAACTTTCACTTGTGCGGGTTCGTATATCGGATATAGCTGGCCAAATGGGCCATGCCAACTAGGCCGACCCGTTGGCACGCATGCATAGCGTGGCCCAGGCACGGCACAACACGAGCTAAATGGGCCGAGCCCGGCACGCGGCACGCCAGGGGCCATGCCTGGGCCTAGAGGCTGCGCATGCGGTCCGGCACGGCACGACACGATTAGCTTTATTTATTTATTTCCAGATTTTTTTCAATATCTATAGGCTATATAAAACAGCTCAAATAGGAAAAAATAGCCGAAATACAGCCCAGCAGGCCAAAACTACACGGGCCAACCGTGCCTCGCGTGCCAATGGGACGGCCCGATTAGCTAAGCGGTCGTGCCTGGGCTGCGAGGCGCAGCATGTGGGCCAGTACAGCATGGCCCGCTTACTAATCATGCCCCTATGGGCCGGGTCGTGCCAGGTACGATTAGAACATGTTGGGTCGTGTCAGGCCGGGTCGGTCCGTTTGGCCAGCCCTGATATAGGAGGGCTCATTGCACAGCATCATCCACAGTTGCCCTGCCCTGGAGTGCTTGGTGCTTGTTTTCATAGTTAGAATCGGTTGTCTCCAAATAAAGTCGCCTAACCTTGTAAGAATTGGAATTTCTTTTGATGGAAGGCGGCTCGTCATCCAAGATGCCCCTTCACTTCAAAGTTTGATACTTGATTCTAGTTATTCACCATCACAAATAACCGTCCTCTCCCCGCCTAAACTGGAGACATTGGGTGTAATACATGATCTCTGTGCTCATTTCAAGATGGTGTTTGGCGCCACAGTTCTTTAGGTACTTTATATTATCATCTACACTTGTAACCATAAGCTGCATTTTAAATTTATGCGCATAAGTTATATATCATCTCGGAGTACACATTTTGTATTAATATTATGTTCTATGCTCAATGAAGAGTTTCTCCATGGATAGCCTATCAATGGTGCTGGATTCTATCAAGATCTTATATATCCAAATGAATAGTTTTGATCTGAACAAGATTATTGGCTTGCTGCAATGCTTTCCATGTCTGTAGAAGTTGTATATAAAGGTGATAATTTCACGCACATTGGAAGCCCGCATATAGTGTACTAGAATTACCCGTTCAACTGTTGCTCTTTCCACACTCTTTTTTTAGACGTTAACTATTTTCAATCTTCATGTCTATTTAGGCAACAGGA
Organism: Triticum dicoccoides; assembly: GCF_002162155.2. Taxonomy (NCBI): domain Eukaryota; kingdom Viridiplantae; phylum Streptophyta; class Magnoliopsida; order Poales; family Poaceae; genus Triticum; species Triticum dicoccoides. The sequence continues at coordinate 506,880,499 of NC_041390.1, forward strand.
CGGGGTAAGAAAATTATAACCAATTGATGGATTCGTAGGCACCGGGATTTTCTCACTTCTCATGGCATTCGATTAAAGACAATAACGCTTGAACGATATGTAGCCAACCATGCAAACACTAGATTTGTCACATTCTTCCTGTTGAATGCAAGGTTACTATTGTGCATCAGGCTTAAGTTTATCAGCAACATGGTTTTGATGGATGGGTGTGTCGAAGAGAAAAAAAAGGAGTTTCGGGTGGGCAAAAGAGCTTCTGAATGTGTCGGGCTTCTATTTACAACATATTGTGGTCATAATCCAGTAAATTTTACAACCCAGGATGTTCATTCTATGGACCTGACCGATCCATTTGACTGTGACTACCGAAAATAGTGTTGGAGTTAGATGTTGTTGCCCTTTTCAATCTGGGTTTTGTCTAAACCTGATGAACAATTAACCCTCGTGCTTTTGTACAGTTTGTAAGCTGAAGTTAGATGTTCTTGCCCTTTTCAACTCGGCTGTGACTGTCATATTTTCTTTGAACAAGGCAAATGGCTTGCCATTCATTTAATTTAGAGTGAAATATTGTAACAAATCCCAACCAAGGGAAATAACATCACTCTCGCCAGCTGCTTGAGCTCACTGTGCATTACAGAAGCCAAGTGATTAGCCCCCACCAGCACCCACAAACTTATTTCGAACTAGCACACCAAATGGGTTGTAAATTTTCATAGGAAAGGTTGCATCATTGTGACAGATTTGGATTCTGGCATTTGGGACCCACGAGGAAATAGCCTATCCAAGGTGGTGTCGACTTACTAGCTAGTCAACAAATGATTCTACCTACCAGCCATTGGATTGACATCCAACAGTTGTCATGTATCTTCTATCTCTTGTCTTCTTCCTCCGGCCGCCCAAACCAAACCACCCCGTCAGCTCCACCTGCTCCCGCCTCCCATGGCTGGCTGCGCCTTCGCCGCCCTACCGTACCCTCCAACGTTGGCCAGTCCCTCCCTCTATTCCCCCACACGTCCTATTATTCTCCGGCGATGTCAGCCCCAACACACACCCGCACCCAAACCATTCAACCCTCGTACTCCCCTCCGCCTGCGACTGGATCGGTGCATCTTCCATGGCTCCTGTTCGTCCCGTCTGAGGCCTCGCCGTTGTCCTCGGCCTTGGTTCGCTCGCCGTGCGCGGTGCGCCGCCCTCTTGCGTTGTCAACGTCATCAACAACCGAGAGGAACAAGAATATGACTGTACGTGGAGAGGATGGCAGTAGGGACCCACTAGCTTCATGGCAGTACGCAAACAAGTGTCTCGTTATTATAAGCCCAAAAAATGGTTCCTCCTAATGGTTGGACATCTGGGGCTCACGCCATTGTCAACGTAGTCAATAAACGAGAGAATTACACAACGAGCGGTTGACACCAGGGACCCAGCAGGTTGCGCAGTTGTTATTTACTTTTTTAGGAACAAGCATTTGTTATTTATACTAGTTTTGGCGACGGATCAGGGTAACATGGGGCTGTGCGGGGGTTGTGGCCCGTCTAGCCAGGATTTTATTTATGTTTACCACATCATGAGCCAAGTTGTGTTTTTTCTTGATGAAAATGGCTAGCCTAGTTCTTTTATTTTTTTAAAGAAATACCCAAACGAGGCCTACTTGCTTTATCAGCCCTGCTGGGCTGCAAATCTTTCAAGACGAGGAGAGTTTCATTCGGTTTGCCCAGAAATGGGTTGTACATTTTTAAAACACATCAAATCGGGAATTAGTTTCAAATTTTTTTCATTACAAGATTTTAAATTCCATTGATTTTTAAGCGTGGACAATTATTTGGATTTTATATTTATATAAATTATTTTTCAAAATAGTTTGAATGTGACTCGATACTTCAGGATTAAAAATAATTGACCGCACCGAAATATGCAAAATTTCATATAATCTTTAACCGTGGCCACAATATGGGGAGTAATGCTAACAAAAAGAAGATGGGCTCCAAAAAAATTCTTAAGAATTGGCAAATGGATTGTAAATTATTAGAAATAATGGTAGATGGGTTGTATGCTATTTTCCACAGATTTGAGGCTGACTTGTTGTAACGCCCTCGATGCGGCTATATCTCCTACGTGTCGAAGCACGACTTAGAGGCATAACCGCATTGAAAGAAATGTCGCAAGTAAGGTAATCTTCACAACAACCCATGTAAATAGATAAAAGGGGAAAAGGTACATAGTTGGCTTACACTCACCACATCACACAAATACATGAATAATATTACAATCATCCAATACACTCATGGTCCGACTACGGCACCAAAATAAAGATCAACCCCCACATGCGACACGGTCCCCGATCGCCCCAACTGGGCACCACTACTGATCATCTGGGAAAGACACATAGTAACGACGAGAGTCTTCATCGAACTCCCACTTGAGCTCAAGCGCATCATCTGGAACGGTATCATCGGTCCCTGCATCTGGTTTTGGAAGTAAACTGTGAGTCACGGGGACTCAGCAATCTCGCACCCTCGCGATCAAGACTATTTAAGCTTATAGGTAAGACAAGGTATGATGTGGAGCTGCAGCAAGCGACTAGCATATATGGTGGCTAACATACGCAAATGAGAGCGAGAAGAGAAGGAAAAAGCACGGTCGAACAACTATGATCAAGAAGTGATCCTAAATCAACCTACGTCAAGCATTACTCCAACACCGTGTTCACTTCCAGGACTCCACCGAGAAGAGACCATCACGATTACACACGCGGATGATTCATTTTAATTAAGTTAAGTTTCATGTTATCTACAACCGGACATTAACAAATTCCCATCTGCTCATAACCGCGGGCACGGCTTTCGAAAGTTCAAATCCCTGCAGGGGAGTCCCAACTTAGCCCATCACAAGCTCTCACGGTCAACGAAGGATATTCCTTCTCCCAAGACATTCCAATCAGACTTGGCATCTCAGTTTTACAAGACATCCTCGACAATGGTAAAACAAGTCCAGCAACACCGCCCGAATGTGCCGACAAATCCCGATAAGAGCTGCACATATCTCGTTCTCAGGGCACACTCAGATGAGACTAGCTACGAGTAAAACCAACCCTCAAGTTTCCCCGAGGTGGCCCCGCAGGCAGCTCAATCGGACCAACACTCAAAGGAGCACTGGCCCAGGGGGGTTTAAATAAAGATGACCCTCGGGCTCCAGAAACCAAAGGGAAAAAGTGGCTAGGTGGCAAATGGTAAAACCAAGTTTGGGCATTGCTGGAGGAGTTTTATTCAAGGCGAACTGTCAAGGGGTTCCCATTATAACCCAACCGCGTAAGGAACACAAAATCCGGGAACATAACACCGATATGACAGAAACTAGGACGGCAAGAGTGGAACAAACACTAGGTAAAAGGCCGAGCCTTCCACCCTTTACCAGGTATATAGATGCATTAAGATAACAAGATAATATAGTGATATCCCAACAATAAACAATGTTCCAACAAGGAACAATCTCAAATCTTCACCTGCAACTAGCAACGCTATAAGAGGGGCTCCGCAAAGCGGTAACATAGCCAATCAAGGGTTTTCTAGGACAAGGTGGGTTAGAGGTTTGACATGGCAATTTGGGAGGCATGATAAGCAAGTGGTAGGTATCATAGCATAGGCATAGCAAAAGAGCGAGCATCTAGCAAGCAAAGATAGAAGTGATTTCGAGGGTATGATCATCTTGCCTGCAAAGTTGTTAGAGTTGACTTGATCCTCGTAAGTGAACTCAACGGGCACCTCATTCACGAACTCGTCTCCCGGCTCTACCCAAACAAGAACAACAAGCAAACGGAACACAATCAACCACGTGCAATGCTCAAACAACATGATGCAACCATGGTATGATATGCGGGATGCGGTATGTGATGCATATGCAAGATTTGACAAGGAATGATTGAACCTGGCCTCAAATTAGAAATCCAAGAGTGCCACTGGAAAGGTGAGGTGATTTCGGTTGAAATCGATATAAAGATCACCGGAATCGGATGCACGGTTTGGAAATGGCAAGCAAAACAAATATGGCACCGGTCTGCGATAATCAGCAAGTAGCCATCTAAATGCATCAAGACAAATATTCTACAGCAGATATGACAACAAAATACATGGCAGGTATCCACTCATGATGCTTGACAAAAGATGAACACTGAGCTACAGCTAATTCATCTATTAACAGGTTCAAACAAGCATGGCAAAAGTGCAAATGATAACAGGTTTCACACTTAGTGAAATTAACACAAGTCTGGAATTTATCATCAGGAAGCACACTTTAGAGAATGAAAACTATATGCTAGAGGAACTTAACATGGCAAAGCAAGGCATGGCATGAAGCTACTCAAAGCACTTAACAAAAGTCCCTTAGTGACCTTGAGCCAAAAGGGATCAAAAAATACAATTTCAAGCATCTGAAAATGGCAAAAACATGAACAGATCTCAGACTTAGTGAAAAACTGGAGCATGCAAAACAGTTAACGAGTAGGCATGTTTACGATCTCGATACACTCACTACAGAGCATGGCATGACAAACTAAGCATACACCCATCAAGAATACATGGCATATAAGCTAGACATGGCAAGAACAACAACATAGCATGCACGGATCAATAGCAACATCCTCGGCAAAATCGCTTAAACATGTCAACAATCTGCCAGGATTCACGATATAGCAAAAGTAGAGCTCGATTGACTCAAGCTAGGGTGCTCCATAAATGCAAACAAAGACATGGATGGATAGATCACCACAAGGTTAACAAAACATCCTTATTGGTCATCCTCAAAACAGGCACGGATCACTAGAAAACAGCATGAACATATGGCATACCGGCAAAAACAGAACAAGGACTTAGTGAAATTCTAAGTCCCTGAAATCAGCATTACGGACTTAGTGAAATTCTAAGTCCCTGAAATCAGCATTACTGATTGCACTACTTTGCAAGCTTGTGCTAGTCACCACACATATCACAAAAAGACATGGTAACCACCTCTGTAAAGATGGCATGACATATAACAAAACACATGTAGAGCTCAGGAGCATAGCATGCACACATTAAACATGGCAAAAATGACAAATAGCTATTTGATGAAACGGATCTGACAAATTCACCACATAGCCCTCTTCCAACATTATATCGGGCATCAAGATGAGCTCAAATGAAAATGATGCAATGAGATGAAATGATGTACTCGTCGAGACGAACATTTCGATATGCTACACGCATAAATCGGAGCTACAGATGCAGAGATACGACATGATGAAGATTGCTAAAAAATTAGGGTTTCGGGGATCGAAAGTCAACCGTCTCAAATAGATCTCAGATCCGACGCGCGGTACTGTAGCAGTTCATAACCCGAGTTCGCCGGAGATGGCCGCGGCGGTGGCCGGACTTGCCGAGGTCGCCGGAGGGAGATGGCGCGGATCCGGCCGGTGGGGACGCCGGAGTGGCGCGGGAGGAGGACGGCGGAGGTGGCCGACGCGGTCGCCGGCGCGGCC
>NC_041390.1:506886795-506961969 GCF_002162155.2 Triticum dicoccoides
GAGCTCAGGCAGCAGCCCTGGCCGAAGTCGGGCGGTGGCCGGCGTGGAGTCCGGGCGGCGGCGCGGCGTCGCCGGGCGACAGGAAGGAGACGGCGGCGTCGGGCGCGAGGGCGCGGGCCTGGAGGGCCGTGCTCGGGCTTCCAGGGCCGGCGGCGGGGGAGATGTAGTCGGGCCAACCGCGTCGTGACACGTGGCAGCGGCGGGATAAAACGAACATGTCTGGTCCGATCCGGACGCGTCCGGCGGCGGGAGGAGGAAGAAGCTAGGGTTAGGGGTGTTTTGACCCGAAATTTCGGGGGGAGGTCTAGTTTTATAGGTAGGAGGAGCTAGGAAGCTCCAAATGGAGTGCGGTTTTCGGCCACGCGATCATGATCAAACGCTCTAGATGATGGAGAGGTTTTAGGTGGGTTTTGGGCCAAATTGGAAGGGTGTTGGGCTGCAACACTAACGAGCCCTTCTCGGTCCCTCGGTTAACCGTTGGAGTATCAAACGAAGTCCAAATGGCACAAAACTTGACAGGCGGTCTACCGGTAGTAAACCAAGGCCGCTTGGCAAGTCTCGGTCCAATCCGGAAATGTTTAACCCCCACACACAAAAAGAGGTAGAAAGGACCACCGGAGGAGATAGGAGCGCCGGAATGCAAAATGGACAACGGGGAAAATGCTCGGATGCATGAGACGAACACGTATGCAAATGCAATGCACATCATGACATGATATGAGATGAATGACAAAGGCAACAACACACGGAGAAAAAACCCGAACCCGAGGAAAATAAAATAACTTAGTGCCGGAAACGGCAAGAGTTGGGATACATATAAGGTAAATTACATCCGGGGTGTTACAACACTCCACCACTATGAAAGGATCTCGTCCCGAGATCTAGGACTGGAAAAACGCCGGGCACTCAGAACGGAGGTGGTTCTCGCGTTCCCAGGTGGCTTCACGGTCGGAATGGTGTGACCACTTGACTTTGAGGAATTTGATTGACTTATTGCGAGTCTTGCGCTCAGTTTCTTCCAGAATAGCAACTGGGTGCTCACGATAAGAAAGGTCTTCTTGGAGATCAATTTCTTTGAAGTTGACGGTGCGGTCAGGGGTCTTGAAGAGACTTGCGGAGCTGAGAAACATGGAACACGTCGTGCACATTTGCAAAGTTGGAGGGAAGCTCGAGTTGATAGGTGAGATCGCATCTCTTGCTGACGATCTTGAAAGGACCCACGTATCTAGGGGCAAGCTTCCCTTTGATACCGAAGCGATGAGTACCTTTCATTAGAGAGACGCGGAGGTAAACATGGTCTCCGATCTCGAAAGCCAAATCACGATGCTTACTATCATAGTAGCTCTTCTGGCGCGATTGCGTTGCTTTGAGGTTATCACGAATGACTTTGCACATTTCCTCTGCCTTTGTGATCAAGTCATTTCCAAGAAGTTGACGTTCACCGGTCTCTGACCAGTTAAGAGGAGTACGGCACTTCCTGCCATAGAGAATTTCAAATGGGGCCTTGCCCGAACTCGCTTGGAAGCTGTTGTTGTAGAAGAACTCGGCATATGGAAGACAATCTTCCCACTTCATACCGAAAGAGATAACGCAAGCCCTGAGCATATCTTTAAGGATCTGATTGACACGCTCAACATGACCGCTAGTTTGAGGATGAAAAGTTGTGCTAAAACGGATGTTGGTGCCCATGGCCTTCTGAAAAGAATCCCAAAACTTGGAGGTAAAGATGCTGCCATGGTCTGAAGAGATCAACTGTGGAATGTCGTGCAGAGAGACAATCTGAGAGGTATACAGCTCCGCCAATTGAGCTGCAGTGATAGACTCTTTGATAGGCAGAAAGTGAGCCATTTTAGTGAGTTTGTCGATGACAACGAATATAGCATCATTGCCACGCTTGGACTTTGGAAATCCCGTCACGAAGTCCATCTCAATGTGGTCAAACTTCCATTCTGGACTGGAAAGAGGTTGGAGGAGACCAGCTGGTCATTGGTGTTCTGCCTTCACTCTTCTGTAGACATCACATTCATTCACGAACTGAGCAATCTCGCGCTTCATTCGAGTCCACCAATACGCTTGCTTGTGACCTGGTACATCTTTGTACTTCCAGGGTGGATAGAGAGGAGTGAATTGTGAGCCTCATTCATAATGACTTTACGAAGGTCACCTTTAGGCACAACAATGCGATCCTCGAAGAAGAGAGTATCCTTGTCATCAAGACGATAGCACTTGTACTTGGGTTGACTCTTGGCAATCCCAATCTTCACCTTCTTCACCATAGCATCAAGAAGTTGAGCCTCGCGAATCTGATCTTCCAAAGTAGGAGAGACTTGAAGGTTGGCGAGGAAACCTTGAGGAACAACTTGCAGGTTGAGTTTGCGGAACGCTTCACAAAGATCGGGTTGGTAAGGCTTGAGAATCAAACTGTTGCAATAAGCCTTCCTGCTCAATACGTCAGCAATTACATTGGCCTTGCCTGGAGTATATTCGATACTCGGATTATACTCTTGAATCATTTCGACCCAACGAGTCTGCCTGAGGTTGAGATTAGGTTGAGTGAATATGTACTTGAGACTCTTGTGGTCAGTGAAGATGTCTACTTTTCTTCCCAATAAGAGATGTCTCCAAGTCAAAAGAGCATGCACAACTACCGCCAACTCGAGGTCATGAGTGGGGTAGTTCTTCTCGTTGGGCTTCAACTGGCGAGAGGTATAAGCCACAACTTTCTTCTCTTGCATAACCACTGCACCAAGACCTTGAAGAGAGGCATCACAGAAGACCTCGAATGGTTTGGATTCATCAGGAGGAGTCAGAACTGGAGCAGTGACTAATTTCTCTTTCAGGGTGCTGAAAGCGATGTCACATTCAGGAGACCAAACGTACTTGACGTGCTTCTGGAGAAGGTTGGAAATCGGCTTTGCGATCTTTGAAAAGTTCTCAACGAACCTTCGACAGTAGCTTGTGAGACCAGGGAAGCTGCGGAGTTGCTTCACGTTCTGAGGTGGTTCCCAATTCACAATTGCAGATACCTTCTCAGGATTCACCGCTATGCCCTTGGCAGAGATGATATGCCCAAGATAGAGAACCTCATCGAGCCAAAACTCGCACTTTGAAAACTTGGCATAGAACTGATGTTCTCTGAGCTTATCGAGCACCAAATGCAAGTGCTTGGCATGATCTTCCTTGTTCTTGGAAAAGACCAAAATGTCATCGAGGTAGACCAAGACGAAGTCATTTGTGTAGGCATTGAAAATGAAGTTCATCATGCGAGAGAAAGTCGGAGGAGCGTTGATGAGGCCAAAAGACATGACAGTGTATTCATATGAACCATAGCTTGTTCTGAACACCGTCCTGGGGATATCTTGCTCACGAATTCGGATCTGGTGATAGCCCATACGGAGATCAAGCTTGGAGAATACTTGAGCACCTTTGAGTTGTTCAAACAGCTCGTTGATGTTGGGAAGTGGGTACTTGTTCTTTATAGTCTTCTTGTTCAATGGACGGTAGTCAACACAAAGTCGGTCCGTTCCATCCTTCTTCTTCACAAAAAGAACTCCACAACCCCACGGAGAAGAACTAGGTTGGATGAGACCCATTCGCTCTTGAATATCGAGTTGTTTCTTCAGCTCCTTTAACTCTTCAGGTCCAAGCTTGTAAGGGCGTTTGCAAACAGGTTCCGTGCCCGGCTCAAGATCGATAACGAATTCAACTGGCCGGTGCGGAGGCATTCCTGGAAGCTCTTCTGGAAAGACATCTTGATATTCGCAAACGACTGGAATTTGAGAGATGGCATCCAGTTCGCCATTCTCATTGAGAGAAAACAGACGGATGGTATTATCCCGAGCGGCAAAGACAATTACATCCTTAGGCGAATGAGTCAATTGAATCTGCCTGGCTGCACAATAAAGCTGAGCCTTGTGCTTAGAAAGCCAGTCCATTCCAAGAATAAGATCAATATCCGAGTTACCAAGGACCATTGGAGAAGCCAGAAACTTGAAATCACCCATCATGATAGAAATATCCGGAACCATCATGCTAGAACTCAGACGCTTAGCCGGGAAACAACTTGCAATGCTCTAGGTAATGCCTTGGTACCAAAATTGTTCTCCGATGCAAAAGGGGATGACATGAAAGAATGCGGTGCACCAGAGTCAAAAAGTACTTTAGCTGGAATGTCGTTAACAGGAAGGTTACCCATGATGACATCTGACGAGTCCTCTGCCTGAGCTGCATTCATCAAGTTGACCTTGGCGTGCTTGGGGTTATGCTTGACCACAGCTGTACTTGCCGATCTCACAGGAGGAGGAGGAGGGAGACACCTCTAATTGAAGCATTTGTTGGCATAGTGACCCTTCTGTTGGCACTTGTTGCACGTGACCTCCGAGAGCGGACGGTGATACAGAGCACTTGATCTCTGAGCTTGAGACGAAGTCTTGTTCTGAAAGCCAGGGTTGGGTGGGTGGGAAGATCCACTGCCACCTTTGCTCTTCTGCTGATAAGGCTGACGGAACGGAGGAGGAGGAAGCCAATACTTCTGCTGCTTAGCCACTTGAGTTGAGGAAGAAGTATTAGCATCTCCAACTCGCTTCTTGGAAGCATCGCACTTCAGTTGAGCAGTCTCTTGCTTCATTGCCATGTTGTAAAACTCATCGTACCTCTTGGGCTCAAAGAGGACGAGAGCTAGCTGGATTTCTTCTTTGAGACCACCCCTGAACTGGTATATCATGCTCTTCTCGTCAGGGACGTCTTGCTTAGCGAAACGGGCAAGCTTCTGAAACATCTTGTTGTACTCATAAACAGACATAGTGCCTTGCTTCAGATTGCGGAATTCCTCACGCTTGCTTTCAACCACGCTCTGAGGAATATGATGAGCTTTGAAGTCTTGACGGTATTCATCCCAGGTAATCACACGGCCTCCTCTGGAATCTTTGTACTGCTGAAACCATTCTGCAGCTTGGTCTTTGAGTTGGAAGGAGGCGAACTTGACAAATTTCCTCAGGCCTGACATTACTGCACTCGAAATGCTAGCATATGTCCACGAGCCAATCATCAGCGTCTGTTGCCTCAACACAATTGCTGAAGGTCTTTGGCTGGTTAGCAAGGAACTGGTTGAGTGTAGCAAACTGATTCTGATTGTTGCCATGACCCTGGTTCCCTTGGTTGCGCTCTTGAAGAAGTTGCATGATCAGCTACGTGTTTGCATTGGTAGCAGCCATCATAGCTTGCCATGCCTCCGGAGGTGGAGGTGGTGGTGGCGGATCAGGATTCGGAGTCGTGCGCGTTGGAGGAGCCATCCTGAAGAGGTTGACATCCATTAGCACATTGACAGACAAATATTGAAGCTGAATCAAACGGGTTGAAATTGCAACATATAGTCTTCACATCCGAACAAAATGAACGAATGCATTCCAATTGAAATGGTCACATATCCATAAATTGAGAAGCCACTTAGAATTGAGGTAGAAGAAAAACAACAGGGTACGGAACAAGAACGAATACTTGGTGAGGATTACCCAATCCCAAACCAAATATCCGCGGAAGAAGAACTAGAGCTACAAGAATTCCCACCTATGAAACTCCCGAACCTTTCCGGTTATGCAATCAGGTGTTGGGGATACAGGGGAAGCATAATATCTCACCCAAATCTAGCAAATCCTACATCCAGCTGTATACATCCTTCAACACATAACCGAGGAAAACTTCGGAAATCATTTCCCTCAACCTTCGAAAAGCATCCGTTATACGAGTTATGGCAATACTCCCGAACTCCCGCCCCAGTACTGGGTGGCGTCGAGGTTATCTCACCAACAACTGCATAAAAGTGATTTTCGATGTCGGCGAAACTCAGGTATTCCAGAATCTCAACGATAAAATTGTGAAGACAACACCTCGGAGCTCAACTCCCCGGGACACTGCCACAACCCCTAAATGACAGGAGGCACCAAGAACAATGTTCTCATCACAAATCGATCGGAACGATTCCAAGATACCCGCATGATCCTAAAAAAATTAGTGAAATTTGAGAAGAGAAGAGTCAAAACTCTACGTCAGGATGCCTTACCAGAGCGATGAAGGGACTGGGGAGTAAAAGGAATTCCTAACTCTCCGATATATATAATTCCTAAATGACACAAAACATTTTTCTAGACTCAACAACGCCAATGATTCGATCAAGCAGGGGGCTCCTAAGGTCGGGGAAGGCTCTGATTACCAACTTGTAACACCCTCGATGCGGCTATATCTCCTACGTGTCAAAGCACGACTTAGAGGCATAACCGCATTGAAAGCAATGTCGCAAGTAAGGTAATCTTCACAACAACCCATGTAAATAGATAAAAGGGGAAAAGGTACATAGTTGGCTTACACTCGCCACGTCACACAAATGCATGAATAACATTACAATAATCGAATACACTCATGGTCCGACTACGGCACCAAAATAAAGATCAACCCCCACATGGGACACGGTCCCCGATCTCCCCAACTGGGCACCACTACTGATCATCTGGGAAAGACACATAGTAACAACGAGAGTCTTCATCGAACTCCCACTTGAGCTCAAGCGCATCATCTGGAACGGTATCATCGGTCCCTGCATCTGGTTTTGGAAGTAAATTGTGAGTCACGGGGACTCAGCAATCTCGCACCCTCGCGATCAAGACTATTTAAGCTTATAGGTAAGACAAGGTATGATGTGGAGCTGCAGCAAGCGACTAGCATATATGGTGGCTAACATACGCAAATGAGAGCGAGAAGAGAAGGCAAAAGCACGGTCGAACAACTATGATCAAGAAGTGATCCTAAATCAACCTACGTCAAGCATTACTCCAACACCATGTTCACTTCCCGGACTCCGCCGAGAAGAGACCATCATGGTTACACACGCGGTTGATTCATTTTAATTAAGTTAAGTTTCATGTTATCTACAACCGAACATTAACAAATTCCCATCTGCCCATAACCGCGGGCACGGCTTTCGAAAGTTCAAATCCCTGCAGGGGAGTCCCAACTTAGCCCATCACAAGCTCTCACGGTCAACGAAGGACATTCCTTCTCCTGAGACATTCCGATCAGACTCGGCATCTCGGTTTTACAAGACATCCTCGACAATGGTAAAACAAGTCCAGCAACACCGCCCGAATGTGCCGACAAATCCCGATAGGAGCTGCACATATCTCGTTCTCAGGGCACACTCAGATGAGACTAGCTACAAGTAAAACCAACCCTCAAGTTTCCCCGAGGTGGCCCCGCAGGTAGCTCAGTCGGACCAACACTCAGAGAAGCACTGGCCCAGCGGGGTTTAAATAAAGATGACCCTCGGGCTTCGGAAACCCAAGGGAAAAAGAGGCTAGGTGGAAAATGGTAAAAAAAAGGTTGGGCATTGCTGGAGGAGTTTTATTCAAGGCGAACTGTCAAGGGGTTCCCATTATAACCCAACCGCGTAAGGAACGCAAAATCCGGGAACATAACACCGATATGACGGAAACTAGGGCGGCAAGAGTGGAACAAAACACTAGGTAAAAGGCCAAGCCTTCCACCCTTTACCAGGTATATAGATGCATTAAGATAACAAGATAATATAGTGATATCCCAACAATAAACAATGTTCCAACAAGGAACGATCTCCAATCTTCACTTGCAACTAGCAACGCTATAAGAGGGGCTGAGCAAAGCGGTAACATAGCCAATCAAGGGTTTGCTAGGACAAGGTGGATTAGAGGTTTGACATGGCAATTTGGGAGGCATGATAAGCAAGTGGTAGGTATTATAGCATAGGCATAGCAAAAGAGCGCGCATCTAGCAAGCAAAGATAGAAGTGATTTTGAGGGTATGATCATCTTGCCTACAAAGTTGTCAGAGTTGACTTGATCCTCGTAAGCGAACTCAACGGGCTCCTCGTTCATGAACTCGTCTCCCGGCTCTACCCAAACAAGAACAACAAGCAAACGGAACACAATCAACCACGTGCAATGCTCAAACAACATGATGCAACCATGGTATGATATGCGGGATGCGGTATGTGATGCATATGCAAGATTTTACAAGGAATGATTGAACCGGGCCTCAAATTGGAAATCCAAGAGTGCCACTGGAAAGTTGAGGTGATTTCGGTTGAAACCGATATAAAGATCACCGGAATCGGATGCACGGTTTGGAAATGGCAAGCAAAACAAATATGGCACCGGTCTGCGATAATCAGCAAGTAGCCATCTAAATGCATCAAGATAAATATTGTACAGCACTCAAACATGACAACAAAATACATGGAAGTGATGCACTCATGATGCTTGACAAAAGATGAACACTGAGCTACGGCTAATTCATCTATTAACAGGTTCAAACAAGCATGGAAAAAGTGCAAATGATAACAGGTTTCACACTTAGTGAAATTAACACAAGTCTGGAATTTATCATCAGGAAGCACACTTTAGAGCATGAAAACTATATGCTACAGGAACTTAACATGGCAAAGCAAGACATGGCATGAAGCTACTCAAAGCACTTAACAGAAGTCCCTTAGTGATCTTGAGCCAAAAGGGATCAGAAAATACAATTGCAAGCATGTGAACATGGCAAAAACATGAACAGATCTCAGACTTGGTGAAAAACTGGAGCATGCAAAACAGTTAACGAGTAGGCATGTTTACGAGCTCGATACACTCACTACAGAGCATGGCATGACAAACTAAGCATACACCCATCAAGAATACATGGCATATAAGCTAGAAATGGCAAGAACAACAACATAGCATGCACGGATCAATAGCAACATCCTCGGCAAAATCGCTTAAACATGTCAACAATCTGCCAGGATTCACGATATAGCAAAAGTAGAGCTCGATTGACTCAAGATAGGGTGCTCCATAAATGCAAACAAAGACATGTATGGTTAGAGCACCACAACGTTAACAAAACATCCTTACTGATCATCCTCAAAAGAGGCATGGATCACTAGGAAACAACATGAACATATGGCATACCGACAAAAACAGAACATGGACTTAGTGAAATTCTACGTCCCTGAAATCCACATTATCGATTACACTACTTTGCAAGCTTGTGCTAGTCATCACACATATCACAAAAATACATGGTAAGCACCTCTGTAAATATGGCATGACATATAACAAAACACATGTAGAGCTCAGGAGCATAGCATGCACACATTAAACATGGCAAAAATGACAAATATCTATTTGATGAAACGGATCTGACAAATTCACCACATAGCCCTCTTCCAACATAATTTCGGTCATTAAGATGAGCTCAAATGAAAATGATGCAATGAGATGAAATGATGTACTCGTCGAGGCGAACATTTTGATATGCTACACGCACAAATCGGAGCTACGGATGTAGAGATACGACATGATGAAGATTGCTAAAAGAATTAGGGTTTCGAGGATCAAAAGTCAACCGTCTCAAATAGATATCAGATCCGGCGCACGGTACTGTAGCAGTTCGTAACCCGAGTTTGCCGGAGATGGCCGCGGCGGTGGCCGGACTTGCCGAGGTCGCCGGAGGGAGATGGCGTGGATCCGGCCGGTGGGGACGCCGGAGTGGCGCGGGAGGACAGCGGAGGTGGCCGACGCGGTCGCCGGCGCGGCTCGCCGGAGTGGCGATGGCGGGCGGCGAGCTCAGGCAGCGGCCCTGGCCGGAGTTGAGCGGTGGCCGGCGTGGAGTCCGGGCGGCGGCGCGGCGTCGCCAGGCGACGGGAAGGAGGCGGCGGCGTCGGGGGCGAGGGCGCGGGCCTGGAGGGCCGCGCTCGGGCTTCCCGGGCCGGCGGCGGGGGAGATGCGGCCGGGCCAACCGCGTCATGACATGTGGCGGCGAGGGGATAAAACGGATGTGTCCGGTCCGATCCGGACGCGTCCGGCGACGGGAGGAGGAAGAAGCTAGGGTTAGGGGTGTTTTGACCCGAAATTTCGGGTCTAGTTTTATAGGTTGGAGGAGCTAGGAAGCTCCAAATGGAGTGCGGTTTTCAGCCACGCGATCATGATCGGACGCTCTAGATGATGGAGAGGGTTTTGGTGGGTTTTGGGCCAAATTGGAAGGGTGTTGGGCTGCAACACAAACGAGGCCTTCTCGGTCCCTCGGTTAACCGTTGGAGTATCAAACGAAGTCCAAATGGCACGAAACTTGACAGGCGGTCTACCGGTAGTAAACCAAGGCCGCTTGGCAAGTCTTGGTCCAATCCGTAAATGTTTAACCCCCGCACACGAAAAGAGGTAGAAAGGACCACCGGAGGAGATAGGAGCACTGGAATGCAAAACGGACAACGGGGAAAATGCTCGGATGCATGAGACGAACACGTATGCAAATGCAATGCACATGATGACATATATGAGATGCATGACAAAGGCAACAACACACGGAGACAAAACCCGAACCCGAGGAAAATAAAATAACTTAGTGCCGGAAACAGCAAGAGTTGGGATACATATAAGGTAAATTACATCCGGGGTGTTACACTTGTGCATCTACTACAGGTTGACACGTATGCTTTCCTAAAAATAAGGTTGACGCACATGCAACACCGTGTCAACTTAGTCAACACACGAGAGCAGTGACTGTTGGATGTCCATCCAACGGCCGTCGTGCTTCTTCAATCTCTACTCTTCCTGCTCCAGCCGCTCAAACAAGCGCCGGCGGGACTGCCTGCTCCCTCCTCTTGCGGCCAGCTATGCTGCCGCGCAGGCCTCACTGCCCCATCGTTCTCCCATCGTTGGCCTAGCCATCCCTCTACTCACTCACACCTAATGTTATTCTCTAGCGACGGTAGATGAACCAGTAAACCCTCGCACTCCCCTCCGTGGGAAACAACTGCCAAGTCTTCCCTGGCTGCATGGTGTTCCCTTCCTAGGCCTCGTCGTCGTCCACCGCCCTAGTGCTCTCGGCGCGGCGTGGTCAACGTGGTCAACGAACGACATGCATCGGAAATGGACTGCATGTGGAGAGGCTGACAGCTGGGTCCACGGCCGCACGCAAGGAAATGCCTCATTATTACGCGCAAAATAATGATTCCTCCACCTGACAGTTGGGACCCACTGGAACGGCCTCTGTATTTTGCGAAAAAACGTTCCCCCGCTGACATGTCAGACCCACCAGCTATATCTTCGCACACAAGGAAGTGCCTCGTTATTACGCACACAAAAAATGAATACTCCCCCTGCTAGCTGGGACCCACCATAGTGGGAGGCTGACTTGTGGGCCTACTAAGATGACGGGGACGGAGGACTTTGTCAACTTAGTCAATATGAATGATTCTAGCTCCAGTGACCGTACGATGTCCATCCAACGGCCATAGTGCTTCTTCAACCTCTGGTCTTCTTGCTCCAGCCGCCCAAACCAGCGTCGGTCGTGTCGCCTGCTCCTGCCTCCTGTGTCCGGCTGTGCTGCCACCGCTGGCCATGCCATCCCTCTATACTCGCCCACACCCCCTGTTATTCTTCGGTGACGATAGCCTCACACCGCAGCCAAACCAGTGAACCCTTGTACTCCTCTTCGCGTGGGCATCCACTGCCGCGTCTTCCCCAGCTCCACGTTGTCCCCTTCCTAGGCCTCGCCGTCGTCCACCGCCTTGGTGCTCTCGGCGCGGCGTGGTCAATGTGGTCAAAGAACGACTTCCATCGGAAGAGTACTGTACGTGGAGAGGCTGACAGCTGGGTCCACGGCCGTAGCAAGGAAGTGCCTCCTTATTACGCGCAAAATATTCCTCCACCTGACAGCAGGGACCCATCGGACGGGCCACCGTATTTTGCAAAAAAAAATTGTTTCCCCCTGACTGCCGAGACCCACCAGCAACATCTTCGCACGCAAGGAAGTGCGTCCATATTACGGGCAAAAAATAATGATTTTCCCCTTGACTGCTGGGACCCACTAGCTACATCTTCGCACGCAAGGAAGTGTCTGACAGTCGGGACCCATCTGGTCGAATCATACGTAGTGTTGTCATTCTGGTCACGAATGTGTACGTACATATGATCGGTCTGTCTACAAGCTGCAGCGATAAACCATGGCCATGTAAGGAAGGGCACGTGTCGTAGTAGAGGCATGCACGTGTCGTAGTAGAGGCGCACACGTAGCATGTACACATACGTACAGCGGTCAGGGTGCAAGAAAGTAAATATGGCCACGTACGTATATACGGGCGGGGTCTCGAACGCCTACTCACGCATATGTATGGCCAGGGTTCCGGTACATGGCTGGGTCAGAACGAAGAAACTGCGTCATCGTCGTGTTCATGGGGAGGCAACGGAATGTGTCGTGTTCATCGGGAGGCAACGGAACGCGTGTTGTTCATCGGGAGCCAGCCGGCTTGGATGGAATAGTCGATGGAAACGAGGCCTGGCGTACCGCAGAACGGAGGAAACGGCCTTGTGTTCGACCGGCCACGGTCGAAACGGGGTCATGTTCATCGGGAGGGGTCTGGAGTACCGGAAAACGGAGGAAACATACCTCCTACGGTGGAAACGGGGTCCTGTTGATCGTGAGGGGTGTGGCGTACCGCAAAATGGAGGAAACATACTTATGTTGGAGCGCTACAGTCGAAACGAGGGTCCTGTTCATCGGGAGGGGTGTGGCGTACTCCAAAACAGGACTCCACTGGATATTGTTCATCTCCACCGTCGACTGCCTCCATGGGCTACTGTTCATCCACCGTCGACTGCCTCCACGGGCTACTGTTCATCCACCGTCGACCTCCACCAGCCTCCACCTGTGACTGTTCATCCACGGGCTCCTGTTCATCCAGCCTCCACCGCGCGCTCCTCCACCGGCTACTATTCAACCAGCCCTCTCCATGGGATCCTGTTCAACCACCCCTCCACGGGCTACTATTCATCCAGCCCTCCACTGGCTACTATTCAACCAGCCCTCCACGGGGTCTCGTTCATCCACCGGCTCGATCGGGGTACTGTTCATCCAGCGGCAACGGCCTTGATGACCCACAAGTATAGGGGATCTATTGAAGTCCTTCCAATTAGTAAGAGTGTCGAACCCAACGAGGAGTAGAAGGAAATGATAAGCAATTTTTAGTAAGGTATTCTCTGCAAGCACTGAAATTATCGGTAACAGATAGTTTTGTGATAAGGTAATTTGTAACGGGTAACAAGTAATGAAAGTATATAAGGTGCAGCAAGATGGCCCAATCCTTTTTGTAGCAAAGGACAAGCCTGGACAAACTCCTATATAAAGGAAAACGCTCCCGAGGACACATGGGAATTATCATCAAGCTAGTTTTCATCACGCTCATATGATTCGCATTCGGTACTTTGATAATTTGATATGTGGGTGGACCGGTGCTTGGGTACTGTCCTTCCTTGGACAAGCATCCCACTTATGATTAACCCCTATTACAAACATCTGCAACTACAAAAGAAGTATTAAGGTAAACCTAACCACATGAAACATATGGATCCATATCAGCCCCTTATGAAGCAACTCATAAACTAGGGTTTAAGCTTCTGTCACTCTAGCAACCCATCATCTACTTATCACTTCCCAATACCCTCCTCTAGGCCCAAAAAATGGTGAAGTGTCATGCAGTCGACGTTCACATGAGACCACTAGAGGAAAGACAACATACATCTCATCAAAATATCGGAAGAATACCAAATTCACATGACTACTTATAGCAAGACTTCTCCCATGCCCTCAGGAACAAACGTAACTACTCACAAAGCATATTCGTGTTCATAATCAGAGGGGTATTAATATGCATAATGGATCTGAACATATGATCTTCCACCAAGTAAACCAACTAGCATCAACTACAAGGAGTAATCAACACTACTAGCAACCCACAGGTACCAATCTGAGGTTTGGATACAAAGACTGGATACAAGAGATGAACTAGGGTTTGAGATGAGATGGTGCTGGTGAAGATGTTGATGGAGATTGACCCCCACCCGATGACAGGATCGATGGTGATGACGATGGTGATGATTTCCCCCTCCCGGAGGGAAGTTTCCCCGGCAGAACAGCTCCATCGTAGCCCTAGATTGGTTCCGCCAAGGTTCCGCCTCGTGGCGGCGGAGTTTCGTCCTGTGAGTTAGCTTATGATTTTTTTTCTCCACGAAAGACCTCATATAGCAGAAGATGGGCATCAGAGGGTTGCCAGAGGGCCCACGAGGCAGGGGGGCGCGCCCGGGGGGGTAGGGCACGCCCCCCACCCTCATGGACGGTGGGTGGCCCCCCTCTGGTACTTCTTTCGCCCAATATTTTTTATATATTCTGAAAGATGCTCCCGTGAAGTTTCAGGACTTTTTGAGTTGTGCAGAATAGGTCTCTAATATTTGCTCCTTTTCTAGCCCAGAATTCCAGCTGTCGGCATTCCCTCTCTTCATGTAAACCTTATAAAATAAGAGAGAATAGGCATAAGTATTGTGACATAATGTGTAATAACAGCCCATAATGCAATAAATATCAATATAAAAGCATGATGCAAAATGGACGTATCAACTCCCCCAAGCTTAGACCTCGCTTGTCCTCAAGCGGAAGCTGATATCGAAAAATATGTCCTCATGTTTAGAGATGGAGGTGTCGATAAAATAAAATACGGACATGAGGGTATCATGACAATTCTTAGAACAGCAACATATACATATATTGTCATGTGATCTCTTATGCTAAAGTAGCAATTCATTCACAGTTTCAAGTATGAATCAGAAACTTCATTGAAGACTAACAAGCTATAATCTCAGTCATTGAAGCAATTGCAATTTATCATAACATAGGAAAGAGTCAATAAGAGCTTTTCAGCAAGTCCACATACTAAACTATCATTTAGTCTTTCACAATTGCTAACACTCACACAATATTTATGGGTATGAAGTTTTAATCGGACACAGAGAAAGATAGGGGCTTATAGTATTGCCTCCCAACCTTTTACCTCAAGGGTAATGTCAACAATAATAGTTCATGCAAACTCACATCCAATTAGCTATATATATCTGGATCTTTCCAACACATTGTGTTTGCCAAGGATAAAATGTAAAAAGGAAAGGTGAATATCACCATGACTCTTGTATGAAGTATAAGACAAGAATAAAAGATAGGCCCTTCGCATAGGGAAGCAGAGGTTGTCATGTGCTTTTATGGTTGGATGCACGAAATCTTAATGCAAAAGAATGTCACTTTACATTGCCACTTGTTATATGGACCTTTATTATGCAGTCCGTCGCTTTTATTTCTTCCACATCACAATATCGTATAAAGCTTATTTTCTTCGTACTAATAAATCATACATATTTAGAGAGCAATTTTTATTGCTTGCAACAATGACAACTTACTTCAAAGATCTTACTCAATCCATAGGTAGATATGGTGGACTCTCATGGCAAAACCGGGTTTAAGGATATTTGGAAGCACAAGTAGTATCTCTACTTGGTGCAAAGAATTTGGCTAGCATGAGAGGGAAAGGCAAGCTCAACATGTTGGATGATCCATGACAATATAATTTATTTCAGATGTAAGAAAACATAACCCATTACATTGTCTTCCATGTCCAACGTCAACTCTTTAGCATGTCATATTTTAATGAGTGCTCACAATCATAAAAGATGTCCAAGATAGTATATTTATATGTGAGAACCTCTCTTTCTTTATTACTTCCTATTAATTGCAACGGTGACCAAAACTATGCTTGTCAACTTTCAACAACTTTTATTCATCATACTCTTTATATGTGAAGTCATTACTCTCCATAAGATCCATATGATCCCTTTATTTCTTTTTATTCTTTCTCTTTTATTTTATTCCCTCAAGGTCATAGCAAGATAATCAAGCCCTTGACTCAACACTAATCTTTATTATATATAGCTCACGGACTCGATTACATAGAAGGATCATAAAGCAAAACTCAAAATTAGATCATATTAAAACTTTATTCTACTAATCAAGATATTATCAAAGGGATCAAACTAAGAAAAACGGTAAAGATAAAGGTGTCATGGTGATACGATACCGGGGCACTCCCCCAAGCCTGGCAGTTGCCAAGGGGAGTCCCATACCCATGTGATTATGGCTCTTTCTTCGGGGGTGGTGACGTGATATTCTTGGCGATGATGCCCCTCAGGATACAATTCTCTTCCTCAAGCTTATTGACTTGCTGCTTGAGGTCCATTATTTCCTTACGGAGCTTGCCCGTGACGGCTAAAGCTCCTTTCACCCAAGGATGTTGCATAGCTATGGGAGAACAAGTAACACTCTTTTTCATATTTTCATAAGAAAGAAATCTAACATTGGAAGGGATGACCGAGTTTGGAATAGCTGAGCTCTGTAGTTCCCCCATTGTGAATCCGGCTCGGAAACGAGAAGTAACTTATTTATCCTCCTCCATAGCATCTATCCTTTTCAAGTCGGCCTTCGTCTCTTCTTCAGTTGATGGCCCAAAGTGGTCAGCATCGCTGTTTGCTCTTGGCCCCGGTATTGGATGAGGCACCCGACTCTCTCCGACTGACTCTTGAGAAGACACCTTGCTCTACATCTGCAGTAGAAACAGCTCGAAACAAAAACAGAAGATATTTGCGTGATGTGGTGGTCAAAACCTTCGGGAGATTATATAATGAATTTTTACCGACCAAAAGAAGTATCGTGCAAGAAAACGGAGTCCGGAAGGCACACGAGGTGCCCACGAGGCAGGGGGCGCGCCCAGGGGGTAGGGCACGCCCTCCACCCTTGTGGAGGCCTCGTGTCCTTCCCGGACTACTTCTTATTTTCCTATTTTCTTAAATATTCCAAAACAGAGAAAATTTGCTATTAGAACTGTTTTGGAGTCGGTTTACTTACCGTACCTCATACCTATTCCTTTTAAGAGTCTGAAACATTCTGGAAAGTGTCCTTTATGTATTCCTCCGGGGTTACAGTTTCGATAACATTAGTTTCAACATTTATAGGATTACCTGAGATATAATGTTTGATTCTTTGACCGTTAACCACCCTCGGATTTGTGCCTTCGAAGTTGTTGATTTTTATGGCACCGGAATGATAGACCTCCTCGATAATGTAAGGACCTTCCCGTTTTGAGAGGAGATTGCCTGCAAAAAAATCTTAAATGAGAGTTGTATAGCAAAACATAATCACCTACATTAAACTCACACTTTTGTATCCTTTTGTCATGCCATATTTTAACTTTTTCTTTAAACAGTTTGGCATTCTCATATGCCTGGGTTCTCCATTCATCAAGTGAGCTAATGTCAAATAACCTCTTCTCACCGGCAAGTTTGAAATCATAATTGAGCTTTTTTAATGGCCCAATATGTCTTATGTTCTAGTTCAAGAGGTAAGTGACATGTTTTTCCATAAACCATTTTATACGGAGACATACCCATAGGATTTTTATATGCAGTTATGTAAGCCCATAATGCATCATCAAGTTTCTTGGACCAATTCTTTGTAGATCTATTAACAGTCTTTTGTAAAATTAATTTAAGCTCTCTATTACTTAATTCTACTTGACCACTGGACTGTGGATTATATGGAGATGCAATTCTATGATTAACATCATACTTAGCAAGCATTTATGAAAAGCACCATGAATAAAATGTGAACCACCATCAGTCATTAAGTATCTAGGGACTCCAAACCTCAGAAAAATAACTTCTTTAAGCATCTTAATAGAGGAGTTATGATCAGCACTACTAGTTGGAATAGCTTCTACCCACTTAGTAACGTAATCAACAGCAACTAAAATATGTGTATACCCATTAGAGGAAGGAAACGGTCCCTTATAATCAAAGTCCCAAACATCAAATGATTCAATAACAAGTGAATAATTCATAGGCATTTTGTGACGTCTACTAATATTACCAATTCTTTGACATTCATCACAAGACAAGACAAACTTACGGGCATCCTTGAAGAGAGTTGGCCAATAAAAACCGGATTGCAATACCTTATGTGCAGTTCTATCTCCAGCATGGTGTCCTCCATATGCCTCGGAGTGACACTTGCGTAGGATCTGTTCCTGTTCATGCTCAGGTACACAATGTCTAATAACACCATCTACTCCTTCTTTATAAAGATGTGGGTCATCCCAAAAGTAATGTCTTAAATCATAGAAGAACTTTTTCTTTTGTTGGTATGTGAAATTAGGTGGTATACATTTAGCAACAATATAATTAGCATAATCAGCATACCATGGAGCAGTACGAGAAGCATTTATGACAGCTAATTGTTCATCACGAAAGCTATCATAAATAGGTAGTGGGTCATCAAGAACATTCTCTAACCTAGACAAGTTGTCTGCAACGGGGTTCTCAGCTCCCTTTCTATCAATAATATGCAAATCAAATTCTTGTAGCAAGAGAACCCATCTAATAAGTCTAGGTTTAGCATCTTCCTTTTCCATAAGATATTTAATAGCAGCATGATTAGTGTGAATAGTTACTTTAGAATCAACAATATAAGGTCTGAACTTATCACAAGCAAATACAACTGCTAAAAATTGCTTTTCAGTAGTAATAATTTCTTTGGGCACTGTCTAAAGTCTTACTAGCATATTGGATAACATTTAATTTCTTATCAACTCTTTGTCTTAGAACAGCCCCTATAGCATAATCACTAGCATCACACATAATTTCAAATGGTAAATTCCAATCAGGTGGCTGAACAATAGGTGCAGAAATCAAAGCTTTCTTAAGTATTTCAAATGCCTCTACACAATCATCATCAAAGACAAATGGAACATCTTTTTGTAAGAGATTAGTAAGAGGCCTAGAAATTTTAGAGAAGTCCTTAATGAACCTCCTATAAAAACCGGCATGACCAAGGAAACTTCTTATACCTTTAATGTCCTTAGGACACGGCATCTTTTCAATAGCATCAACCTTAGCTTTCTCAACTTCAATACCTATTTCAGAAATTTTATGCCCCGAGACAATACCTTCATTAACCATAAAGTGGCACTTCTCCCAATTCAAGACAAGATTAGTTTCTTCACATCTCTGCAAAACTCGATCAAGGTTGCTTAAGCAATCATCAAAAGAAGTTCCATAAATAGAGAAATCATCCATGAATACCTCAACAATCTTTTCACAAAAGTTAGAGAATATAGCAGTCATACATCTTTGAAAGGTAGCAGGTGCATTACATAAACCAAAAGGCATACATCTATAAGCAAAGGTACCAAAAGGGCAAGTAAAAGTGGTCTTTTCTTGATCCTCTTTTGACACAGGTATTTGAGAGAAACCAGAATAACCATCTAGAAAGCAAAAATGTGTATGTTTGGATAATCTTTCTAGCATTAGATTAATAAAGGGTAAAGGGTAATGATCCTTTTTAGTAGCTTTATTTAATTTGCGGAAATCAATTACCATTCTATAACCTGTAACAATTCTTTGTGGAATCAATTCATATTTATCATTAGGAACAACAGTAATACCTCCCTTCTTACGGACACAATGGACAGGACTTACCCACTGACTATTAGCAACGGGATAAATTATAGATGCATCCAGAAGCTTTAGTATTTCTTTTCTTACCACTTCTTTCATCTTAGGATTTAACCATCGTTGGTGATCAACAACCGGTTTAGCATCTTTCTCCAATTTTATTTTGTGCTGGCATAGAGTGGGACTAATGCCCTTAAGATCATCAAGAATATATCCAATAGCAGCACAGTGCTTCTTCAGAGTTTTCAATAATTTCTTTTCTTCATGCTCTGAAAGGTTAGCACTAATAATAATAGGATATATCTCTTTCTCATCAAGATAGGCATATTTAAGAGTATCAGGTAAAGGTTTAAGCTCAAACACGGGATCACCCTTGGGTGGAGGAGGATCCCCTAGGATTTCAATAGGCAAGTTGTGTTTCAAAATAGGTCCCTGTTTAAAGAATACTTCATCTATTTCCCTTCTTTCATTCATAAACATATCATTTTCATGGTCTAGCAAATATTGTTCTAAAGGATCATTAGGAGGCACGGCAATAGAAGCAAGACCAATAATTTCATCTTTACTAGGAAATTCTTTATCATGGGGTTGTCTACGAAATTTAGCAAAATTAAACTCATGAGACATATCCCCCAAACCAATAGTGACAACATCCTTTTTGCAGTCTATCTTAGCATTAACAGTATTCAAGAAGGGTCTACCAAATATAATGGGACAAAAGTCATCTTGTGGGGAACCAAGAACAAGAAAATCAGCATGATATTTACCTTTCCCACACAAGACTTCAACATCTCTAACAATCCCAACTGGTGAAATAGTGTCTCTATTGGCAAGCTTAATTGTGACATCAATTTCCTCTATCAGTAGGTGCAATATCATGCATAATTTCTTTATATAAGGAATGAGGTATTGCACTTGCACTAGCACCCATATCACATAAGCCATGATAGCAATGATCTCCTATTTTAACAGAAATAACAGGCATGCCTACAACAGGTCTATGTTTATTTTAGTGTCAGGTCTAGCAATTCTAGCAGCTTCATCACAGAAGTAAATAACATGCCCCTCAATATTATCGGCCAAGAGATCTTTAACCATAGCAATACTAGGTTCAAGTTTAATTTGCTCAGAGGGTGTAGGTGTTCTAGTATTACTCTTATGAACCATAGTTGAAGCTTTAGCATGATCCTTTATTCTAACAGGGAAAGGTGGTTTCTCAATATAAGCAGTGGGAACAATAGAATCATTATAAGTGATAGTCTTTTCTTCAACTTTAATAGGTGCAACTGATTATATTTAAACCACTTCTCCTTAGGGAGATCAACATGAGTAGCAAAGGATTCAGAGAAAGAAGCTACTATCTCAGAGTCAAATCCATATTTAGTGCTAAATTCACGGAAAGCATCGGTATCCATAAAAGACTTAACACAATCAAACTTAGGTGTTATACCTGACTCCTTACCTTCCTCGAGATCCCAATCTTCAGAGTTGCATTTAATTCTTTCCAATAAATCCCATTTGAATTCAATAGTCTTCATCATAAAAGAGCCAGTACAAGAAGTATCGAGCATGGAGCGATTATCGAGAGAAAGCCAAGCATAAAAATTTTGAATAATAATTTCTCTTGGGAGCTCATGATTGGGGCATGAATATAACATTGACTTAAGCCTCCCCCAAGCTTGACGATGCTTTCTCCTTCGCGAGGCCAAAAATTATATATATATAATTACGATCACGATGAACAAGATGCATATGATAAAACTTCTGATGAAATTCCAATTTCAATAGGTTGTAGTTCCATGATCCCATATCATCACATAGCCTAAACCATGTCAATGCCTTTCCCTTCAAAGATAAAGGGAATACCTTCTTCTTGATAACATCATCGGGCATACCTGCAAGCTTAAATAATCCACAAACTTCATCCACATAGATTAGGTGCAAATCAGGATGCAACATTCCATCTCTTGTAAAAGGATTAGCAAGCAGTTTCTCTATCATACCCGAAGGAATTTCAAAGTAAACATTTTCAGTAGGTTCAATAGGTCGAGGAGCAACTCTTTGCTCTACTGGTCGGGGTGAAGATACCTTGAATAGGCCCCTCAAAGGATTATGTTCCATAGTAACAAGTGACAGTAAATTTCAGCACACTATATAAATTTTTCCTTACCAAATTCCACCTACCAAAGGCGCTTCACTCCCCGACAATACCGCCAGAAAAGAGTCTTGATGACCCACAAGTATAGGGTATCTATCGTAGTCCTATCGATAAGTAAGAGTGTCGAACCCAACGAGGAGCAGAAGGAAATGATAAGCAGTTTTCAGTAAGGTATTCTCTGCAAGCACTGAAATTATCGGTAACAGATAGTTGTGTGATAAGGTAATTTGAACGGGTAACAAGTAATGAAAGTAAATAAGGTGCAGCAAGATGGCCCAATCCTTTTTTTAGCAAAGGAAAAGCCTCGACAAACTCTTATATAAAGAAAAACGCTCCCGAGGACACATGGGAATTATCGTCAAGCTAGTTTTCATCACGCTCATATGATTCGTGTTCGGTACTTTGATAATTTGATATGTGGGTGGACCGGTGCTTGGGTACTGTCCTTCCTTGGACAAGCATCCCACTTATGATTAACCCCTATTGTAAGCATACACAACTACAAAAGAAGTATTAAGGTAAACCTAACCACAACATGAAACATATGGATCCAAATCAGCCCCTTACGAAGCAACTCATAAACTAGGGTTTAAGCTTCTATCACTCTAGCAACCCATCATCTACTTATTACTTCCCAATGCCTTCCCCTAGGCCCAAACAATGGTGAAGTGTCATGTAGTCTACGTTCACATGACACCACTAGAGGAAAGACAACATACATCTCATCAAAATATCGAACGAATACCAAATTCACATGACTACTTATAGCAAGACTTCTCCCATGTCCCCAGGAACAAACGTAACTACTCACAAATCATATTCATGTTCATAATCAGAGGCGTATTAATATGCATAAAGGATCTAAACATATGATCTTCCACCGAATAAACCAACTAGCATCAACTACAAAGAGTAATCAACACTACTAGCAACCCACGGTTACCAATCTGAGGCTTTGGGCCAAAGATTGGATACAAGAGATGAACTAGGGTTTGAGATGAGATGGTTCTGGTGAAGATGTTGATGGAGATTGACCCCCTCCTGATGAAAGGATCGATGGTGATGACGATGGTGATGATTTCCCCCTCCCGGAGGGAAGTTTCTCCGGCAGAATAGCTCCGTCGGAGCCCTAGATTGGTTCCGCCAAGGTTCTGCCTCGTGATGGTGGAGTTTCGTCCCGTGAGCTAGCTTATGATTTTTTTTCCTCCACGAAAGACCTCATATAGCAGAAGATGGGCATCAGAGGGTTGCCAGAGGGCCCACGAGGCAGGGGGCGCGCCCCCCACCCTCGTGGACGGTCGGTGGCCCCCTCTAGTACTTTCTCCCAATATTTTTTATATATTCTGAAACGTTCTCTCGTGAAGTTTCAGGACTTTTGGAGTTGTGCAGAATAGGTCTCTAATATTTGCTCCTTCTCCAGCCCAAAATTCCAGCTGTCGGCATTCCCCCTCTTCATGTAAACCTTATAAAATAAGAGAGAATAGGCATAAGTATTGTGACCTAATATAATAACAGCCCATAATGCAATAAATATCAATATAAAAGCATGATGCAAAATGGACGTATCAGGCCTCTACTACCATGGGGTCCTGTTCATCCAACCCCCTACAGGAACTGTTCCTCCAGACCCCCCTAACAACACTCACTGTTTATCCAGAGGCAGCATCGATCAGCTTTAGTTAGCAGCAGTAGTGAAGGAATCACTCGGGTTCAGTTAACAGCAAGGGAACGATTGATCGCTCGAGTTCATTAACGCGTAGCCTACAGTGAAATCACTCGGGTTCAGTTAGAGCCCAACGCCTCACTCGGGTTTAGTTAGAGCCCAACGCCTCGCACACACGCGCATACGTACAAGAGAAACATGCATCGCTCGGCCCCGACCACCCACCGTAACCGAGAACTCCCTGATATATTACTCACCCTCGCTTCTACCATGGTTTTTTCCATCATGGACGACCCAAAGAATGTCATGCAGCTGCGTCTCCGGCCCGCCCAGGACGAAAAGCCCATTTTTTTGTCATGTTTTTTGTCATAGAAGTAGGACCCCACCACCTCTATGATGATACCGGGTTTTGTCATAATTATCGTCATAGAAGTGTCATAAGTATGACAATAAAAAAATTCGTTCGGCCCAAAATGTCATGGATGTGTCTTTTTTTTGTAGTGCATGCTCTTTTCATCAGGAACGTCCTGCCTTGCGAAGCGAGCAAGCTTCTGAAACTGCATGTTGTATTGATACACGGACATGCTTCCTTGCTTGAGATTGCGAAATTCCTCATGCTTGCTCTCGACAACACTTGTTGGAATGTGATGAGCTCGAAAGTCCCGGCATAAGTCAGTCCAGGTAATCACTCGACCCCCTCTGGAATCTTTGTACTGTTGATACCAATCTGCTGCTTGGTCCTTGAGTTGAAAAGAAGCGAACTTGACATAGTCCTCGGGCCTGACATTGATGCATTCAAAATGCTTGTTGATGTCCACGAGCCAATCATCGGCGTCCATGGCCTCGGCACAAGTGCTGA
Source organism: Triticum dicoccoides (assembly GCF_002162155.2). Taxonomy (NCBI): domain Eukaryota; kingdom Viridiplantae; phylum Streptophyta; class Magnoliopsida; order Poales; family Poaceae; genus Triticum; species Triticum dicoccoides. The sequence goes on from NC_041390.1 coordinate 506,910,867, forward strand.
AAGACTTTGGCTGATTTGTATGAAACTGGTTGAGGGTAGCAAACTGAGGCTGATTATTGAATTACCCTTGACCCTGGTTTCCTTGATTGCCTTGGCCTTGGTTGCCTCTTGCAAGAGCTACAAAAGCATCTGAGTATTGGCGTTGGTGGCCGCCATCACAGCTTGCCATGCCTCCGGAGGCGGAGGGTTCGACTGATCTCCATCGGTATGCTGCGGATTCAGACGCATTGGAGGAGCCATCTTGAAGAAGGTGACATCCGTTAGACTATGATAGAAAAGCTGAATCAACGGAGAGATATGTGCAAAGAAGTCTTCACAATAAACATTCGAACAAAGATTGAACGAATGCATTCCAAAGTTAACATTACACGACCATTAAGGTGAGAAGCCACTCAGACAAGGTTGATGAATGAAACGACAAGGTACGACTGGAACAAATAAATGGTAAGGATTTCCCAATCCCATACCAATTATCTGTCGGAAGAATAACTAAGAGCTACTTGAATTCCCACCTATTAACTCCTGAAACTTTCTGGTTATGCAATCTGGTGTTGGTGATACAGGGAGGCACAATATATATCACACAACTAACAAGCCCTACGCTCCAACTGTATCCATCTGTCAACACATAACCAAGAAAACTCTGAAAATTGTGTACCTCGACCTTCAAAAAGCATCTGATATACGAGCTGTGGCAATACTCCCGAACTCCCTCCCTAGTACTGGGTGGCATTGAGGTTATCTCACCACTAACTACATATAAGAGATTTTCGATGTCGGCGAGCTCAGGTATACCAGAACTGTGACGATAAAATTATGACGACAACACCTTGGAGCTCAACTCCCCGGGACACTGCCACAACCCCTAAATGTCAGGAGGCACCAAGAACAATGTTCTCGTCACAACAATATCGGAACGATCCCAAGATACCCACGTGATCCTAATTTTTTTAGTGAAAATGAGGAGAGGAAAGTCAAAACATCTACGTCGGGAGTCCTTACCAGAGAGACGAAGGGGCAGAGGAATAAAAGGACACTGGTACAACGACGTCCTAAACAAATGGTTTAAAACCCCTTTCCGCGACAGCATTTGGAACCGTCGCCAAGTGAGTGCGGGCGATAGGGGGGTCCTTCCCACACGACCCAGAAATCGTCGGGGATAGGCCCTCCTAGGACCCAGGCTGGGGCCGTGTGCGATCGGGCGAGGCATGGAAACCCAATCATTTCCATAGGTATGTACACCCCACATGGTGAATCCCAGAAATCATTTCCGTAGGTATGTACATCCCACACGGTGAATCCCAGAAATCATTTCCGTAGGTATCTACATCCCATACGGTGAATCCCAGAAATCATTTCCGTAGGTATGTACATCCCACACGGTGAATCCCAGAAATCATTTCCGTGGGTATGTACATCCCACACGGTGAATCCCAAGAATCATTTCCGTAGGTATGTACATCCCACACAGTGAATCCCAGAAAATCATTTCCGTAGGTATGTACATCCCACACAGTTCTTTGTGTGGAAACATTTGTGCAAGGTGGCCTAACGCAAATAGTTCGCTGCCGGAAGCCGTGTGTGATTGTTAGTTGATCAAACATGCCTACTTTCTAGAAACTGTGGGGGCTGTTTGAGTTCATCACCCACGGTGTTGTCTGAGTAATTGTTTGCAATAGAAAACCCCAATAAGCAAGCTAATTAGCCTATTATTGATAATCCATGTACTAATCAAACTGATATTTTTTATAGAACACGCCAGATATTTCATATCCGTATAAAAGCAACCAAGATTTCATAATCGAATTACATCAGATAGCTTCGGCACTCAGTTACGCCATTACACAACAGCACCAAGTTTCATATGCAGCATCAAAAACCTTTGGAAAGTACCATCATACACGGTAAATAGACAGATGAATCTCATCTGGGAAACTGCAGAAGCGGAAGGCAAATATTGAGCCTTCAGTGATGTTGAATGTCCTTGCAACTTTAGGCCGGTGGCTATGGATAATTGCCCGCCCAACCTTCGTCCTCTTCAGCAAGACTTCAATATTGTACCGTGGGTGTTGAATGAATACCTTCCTCGCCTCTTGTCCATGCAGGTGGTTTGAGAGGTAATCATCGGTGAACTGCTTTGGAAAGTACTGAAAACAAAAAGCTATGCATAAATTGTTTTTGTAAATTTTGAAATGGCGCAAGGGGTAAAAACAAGGTAAAAGAGTTGGTACCATTCTATAGTTAACTGATGTCTTCTTCATTGTGCAAACAAAGATCTTGTTGTTATTCATCACAAGTTTCTTCATCCTAACAATCTTTTTGAGTTTCTTGACTTGACTGGTATTCATGTACATCTCATTTCCCCATATGCAAAATGGGTCGAACAGTGGGTCTAAGCCTCTGACAGCATGACCTACATGTGCAAGACCAAATTGTAAGAAACCTAAATATTAGAATGATTCCTGCAACTGCAATGTGCTATTAGCTAAAGGACCCTGCTTGAACAAACGTCGATGGTAAACCGTAGTGTCTCCTATTGTTTCCATGTAACACACATAAGGAAGATCTTGAACAGGTTAATTGAGAGTTGCCATACTATCAGTAGAATATGTATTGAGTACATCCAAATTCGATTGGTGTCACATGCATAACAATAAAAATTGTACCCACAACAAATGAAAATCAAATTGCAGAACTGAACCAAACAGTTAAATGGATAGCAGACTAAATGAACCAAAATAGTTAACTGAGCATGACATTGCAGAATAGAAACATGTACTAGAATATAAGACAGTTAACAAAACAAAGAATGATTGAGAATAGTACTACAAAATGTAGCAATTGTTGGACCAAAGTGTTAACTGAACATTACATTTCAGAGGACCAAACTGTTAACTAAACACCAGATTGCATATTAACATTACAGATGACAAATTACAAGAAGGCACTGGTGGTGGCCTCGAGAAAACATCACGAACTATATTTTTTAAGTAGACAACCACACGGCGGTGTCGACAGCGGCCTCGAAGACGAGGTGCTCCTCCAAGATCTGGCGGTCGACACGCATGTCAGCCATAGCGACCTCGTTCGCGCATGCGGTCGCATGCTACTCAACTCCATGTTATACTGCGTGTAAAATGGCTATGGGCGGCACTTAATTGGAGGAGGGGGCAGTGATTTTGGTGGAAGGTGTCGCTCCGTCAGTCGGGGCATGTGGTACAAGAAAGAAGGAGGATGGTGTGGGTGGGGTGTGGATTACCTGACCATATCGACGAGGCCGCGTAGCAAGAAGAAGGGTCAGCGGCGAGGAGGCCGCGCAGCAAGAAGAAGGGTCGCCAGCGAGGAGGCAGTGCTTCAAGAAGAAGGGTCGCCGGCGAGGAGGCGGCGCTGCAAGAAGAAGGGTAGCCGGCGAGGAGGCGGCGCTGGAAGAAGAAGGGTCATGTAACACCCCAAATTTTCAATTTGGAATGTTATACAATAGATCATCACTGCATATCATATTTAATTGCCTTTTGGGTTGATCCTAGAAATTCTACGCAACTCAAGGACCCTCGGAGAGAGTTGGGGATTTCATTATTTTCATATTTGAATTTTCTCAAATTTTGAAAATAGGATCATTTGATTTTATTTATTTTATCTCCAATTATTTCTATTATAAAAATATGAGAGAGGGAATAAAATGACTTTCCCAAAATAAAGAAATATTGAGGATTTAATAAAAAATCAAATAAGGTTTTATTCTGGAGATTTTCGTGGTTTTATTTGAATTTAGGAAAAATTGCATGTTTTCCAAAATTGCATTTAGGGCCAAGAAAATGTTCATCCTGTTCTAAATATTTCATTTATACAGTGAAAATTTGTTTTGGCAATTTTAGATTTTTATTTATTTTTCTAGAATTTTTCTTAGTTTCGGCGAAATTATTTAAAAAAACCCGCGCCCGACTGGGCCAAAGGCCTAGCGGAGCCAGGCCGGCCCGCCAGGCCACCGCCTCCCTCGCCGAGCTGCCGCCGGACTCAGGGAAACCGAGCCGGGCACGCCTCCGCCGCCGACCCCCTCCCTCCTTAAATAGCCACCCCGGGGCCCCTGGGAGCCTCGAGTCGCCGAGCCGCCCCGCCTGCACCACCGAGCCGCGCCGCACGCCGCCAGCCGCCGCCTGCTGCCGCCGCCCGGAGCCCAGCCGGACCGAGCCGAGGTAGCCGCCCTGCCACTCGGTTTTCTAAGAAAAACCGATTCGGTTTTTTTTTTGAAAACCTAGCTTCGTTTTTTTTAATAGATCGGTTTTTCTGGTTTATTTATTTAGAAAACGTTCGCTCGTCCGTTCGTTTTAACGAACGCGTTCATCATTTAGTTCCAGAAAATGAACGTTCGTTCGTTATTCTGTTTGTCGTTTTTCTTTTTCTCGGATTATTCCGCGATTATTTCTGATCGCGATTTCTGATCCAATTTTCGTTCTAGTTTAACTTTTCGCTCGTTTATCGGAATCAGGCGATTCAAGCACCTGGAGTTTCGTCTCGAAACCCTCTTTCCGTTTAACCAACTCAAACAAGTTTTTGCCTCAGTAAAATTTGACCTAGATCCAGAATAGTAAACGAAGCTTGTTTCTTTCGCCGTTTGTCCTTTGTTGCTTCGTTTGATTTATTTCTTTTTGCCAACCGTTGTTCTTAAGTTGAACTATTTGGTTAGATCTCTTATTCGAGTTTTACCTGTGCATTAGATGAGTACTTATTATATGCTTGTTTGTTTGTGATAGAGTACCTGGGGTGCGCCGCTTGCTACTTCGAATCGCTAGGTTTTGCGGATCATCAGCAAGTCAAGTAACACTTTGATCATACCTCCTACTACCCAGTTTTTATTGCATTAGATCAATCCGCACACCATTGCATGATTAGGATCTAATTAAATTGTGGGTTTGGGAAGTAGATGAGGTAGTACCTATTACCTGTTTTGTTATCAAACCTTTGGGAGTTACTTCTATGTTTGCTTGTTATGCCATGCTATGCCAGTAGACGTGGATTGGGTGAGTGTATCCATGACAGATGTGAGATTTTTAAATTAATGGTTTACTTAAGGTGGCAACCTAAACACACAACTGGGTGGATTGAGGCACCTGGGTATTCTAGCGATTGCCTGTTTTTCTTTTGGACCGCCACCTAGGCTCAAAGGGATCATGAGATTATTCATACTAGAAACTTCCGTGTGCAGCCACAAGCTACTATGGGCTCTAGCATAGTTGACTAAGTCGTGCGAACTCCTACAGTGGTAGACTAGCGGATCTAGGGGATGTAGGTTGGTACGGTCTACCCATTCGTAAGGTGCAAGCGCTTCTGAAAGACTATGTCTCAGTCATCCATTTCTCAAACATCATGTAGTGCGAGAATCCCAGCGGAGGAGATCGAGTCTTGTGGGTAAAAGTGCGCAAACCTCTCCAGAGTGTATAAACTAATCATGGTTAGCCGTGTCCCCGGTTATGGACGTTTTGAGTATCTAGTACTTGGATTATCATGTGAATCTCATCATGTTACTCTAAATTAATTTTGTTAGGTTTTAATGATGATGCTTAATTGGGATTGAGAGGGTGTCTACACTCTCAATGTTTAACAACTACCATGATAGTTAAATAAAATTTATTCCTTTGCAGTAGGGAAAAATTGGCTTTACGCAAAACTGTAACCATAGAGCTTACCACCAGCCAAATATGCATGTAGTATAGCCTTACTCTTTCATTGCTCTCTATGTGTTACTTTGCCAGCATATTCCATGTGCTGACCCATTTCGGGCTGCAACGTTCATGTTGCAGACTTTTCAGACGACGAGTAAGGTGCCTTTAGGTCGTGGTTCTATACTCAGTGATGCCATTGGAGTTGATGGACTCACTTATCTTCCAAGCCTTCCGCTGTTATCGTTATTAGATGGCCTTAAGCCATATCTATTGTAATAAGTTCTCTTTTGAGGCACTCGATGTAATAAGTGTGTGATTGCTACTCTGTTATAAATCCTTCAAGTATTATGTGGTGTCAGCATTACCGATCCAGGGATGACACTGGAGCACAGAGATTGGACTGTTTGAGGTCTAGTCGCTACAAGATGGTATCAGAGCACACGTTGACTGTAGGACACGACCACTAAGCTAAAGCCCTAGATCACTACTCACTCTTCTCAGACTCCTCATCTTTTCTACTCTTTTAGGATGGCGGATGCAAGGAACAAGTTCACACAGCCGGATGAAGATACACCCATTGGACGTCACCTGAAGGAAGTCACTAAGTACCTGAACATCGGGGTACCAAGCTTCACCGGAACCTACAACGCCACTTTACCTGAAGAGGAGCGCTGGATGATTCAAGTTCAAGTTCCAGGAAGGACGTTCATGCCAGTCATCGAGCCCATAGAGTTTTCCTTTGATGCACCGACATGGAGTCTAGGAAAGAGCATGGCAGCTCACATCACCATGGGACGTATTGGAGAAGTTTACCGCAATGATCTTAAGGATACAATCTACCAGATTTGTGGGCGTTGAGATGAGCACTGGGAGATGATCAACACCAAGAAGGATAGATCAATTGCAGCTTTTATCCAGGAGTTAAACCAGCACATTCGACATCAGGAGAACCAGATGTGCGCCGACATGATAGATCTGAAGAAGGCGAGGACAAGAATCAAGGAACTGGAGGAAGAACACAAGGCTACACGTGAAGATTATGAAGAGGAAATCGAAGTACTAGTGGAGAAGAATGACGACTTGATCAAGAAGATTGGAATATTTATGGGAGGCCCTACACCAGTAGAAGAAGACGAAGAACCCAAGGAGATTCGCCCTGAAGACTACATCATCATCGACGACACCGACTCGGATCCAGATGATAGTGATGATGACTATGTTGATGAAGCTAGAGCATATATCATGGAGTCTGCAACCGAAGAATATTTCTAGTAGGCCACCCCAACAGTAGTAGTAGTCCACCATGTAAATATAGTAGTCCGAGCACTTTTGCGATAGTTAGATCGATTGTATGCCCTTGTTGATTGAATGAAGTGAATTGTTTGCTTTTGCCTCATGTGCATATGGGTAGTGTTTTCTCTCTAGACCCCCTCTATTCTTAATATCGTCTTTTCTAAACACTCAGATGCCTTCGAGATGTGACCCCGGATTTACCTTCCCACCGGAGCTCATTCAGTTGATCCAACAGCAGAACATATTGATGCAGTTGCTAGTCCAGAATCAGAATCAGGGGAACAACAACAACCCACCACCATCACCTATTGACCACTTAGCCCGTTTTCTTGGGCTGAATCCGTCGGTGTTCTCTAGTAGCACCGAGCCGATAGTAGCAGATGATTGGCTCTGCAAGACAGCTAGGGAGTTGACCACGGCAGGATGCACAGATGCGGAAAAGGTGAAGTTGGCCGCACATCAGCTTGAAGGACCCGCAGCATCATGGTGGGAGAATTTCATAGCCACTTTCCCTATCGACACTATCACATGGGACCAGTTCCAGCAAGCTTTCTGTACTGCCCATGTTTCAGCAGGAGCTATGGCCATAAAGAAGCGTGAGTTTCGCAACTTGTGCCAAGGAGGACGGATAGTTGGCCAGTATGTGGAGGACTTTAGTAAGCTAGCCCATTATGCCCCAGATGACGTTGCTACGGATGCGGCTAAACAGGAGAAGTTTCTGGAAGGACTGAATGATGAGTTGAGCATGCAGTTGATGGTAGAAACCTTCAACAACTACCAGGAGTTGGTAGATCGTGCTCTTATGATTGAAGGGAAGCAACAGCAGATTGAGAACCGAAAGAGGAAGTATGGACAAGGGAAGTACAATTCTGGAGCTCAGCAGAAGCCACGTTTTACCCCTAGACCGGGGGGACATTTTCAGCATACCCATGGAGGAGGTAGCTCATACAATCATAATGGCCCCAAGAATGGTAATGGGAATGGAGGAAGCAACGGCCAGAACCGTACCAACCCATCAACCCCAGCCAAGAGAGACCTGAGCCAAGTCACTTGTTTTAAGTGCCAGAAGACCGAACATTATGCCAATGAATGTCCTGAATCCCAGAATGGAAATGGCAATGGAAGCTGTGGGAAGAAGCCGAACCCTTTCAATAGAGGACAGGTGAACCACGTTAACGTGGAGGAGGTTGAAGAGCAGCCGGATGCAGTAATCGGTAAGTTTTTGGTTAAGTCATTTACTGCACTCGTTCTTTTTGATACTGGTGCATCGCATTCATACATCTCAAGGGGATTTGTGGATAAGTATAAACTGCCAACCCAAGCCCTTAGGTCACCCATGTTAGTAACCTCCCCTGGAGCAGAGTATATGGCTAGTCTATGGTGTGATCGGTTACCATTAAGGATTGGTAACTACGTATTTCCCTCAGACCTAATACTATTGGAATCTCAAGGATTGGATGTGATATTAGGCATGGATTGGTTATCGAAGTATGAAGGGAATATTGAATGCGCCAGTAAGTCAATTTTGCTTACAACGCCAGAAGGAAGAAGGATCAAGTATGTATCCCGGCATGTGCCAAAGAGGACTCAAGTAAATTCCCTAACAGGAGTTGTGCAGGAGGAAGTACCAGTGGTAAAGGATTTCCCTGACGTATTTCCAGAGAGGTTGCCAGGCATGCCACCGGATAGAGATATTGAGTTTTTGATTGAGCTTTTGCCAGGCACAGGGCCAATATCTAAGAGGCCATATAGGATGCCCGCAAAGGATTTGGAAGAGATTAAGAAGCAGATTAAAAAGTTATTGGATAAGGGTTATATTCTCCCAAGTTCTTCACCTTGGGGATTGCCGGTACTTCTAGTGGAGAAGAAGGATGGATCGTTAAGGATGGTTGTTGATTATCGAGGATTGAATGAAGTAACCATCAAGAACAAGTAGCCACTACCGATGATCAGTGATCTGTTTGATCGATTGCAAGGAGCTAAGGTATTTTCCAAGATCGATCTGCGATCAGGATACCACCAGTTGAAGATTCGAGAACAGGATATACCTAAGACAGCTTTTACCACCAGGTATGGGTTGTACGAGTATATCGTTATGTCATTTGGTCTGACTAACGCACCCGCATATTTTATGAACATGATGAACAAAGTATTTATGGAGTTCTTGGACAAGTTCGTCGTAGTGTTCATTGATGATATCCTAGTTTACTCAAAGAATGAAGAGGAGCATAAGGAGCATTTGCGTTTGGTACTTGGAAAGCTCAGAGAACATCAGCTATATGCTAAGTTTAGCAAATGTGAGTTTTGGTTGAAGGAAGTTGGATTCCTCGGACACGTTATATCTGGAGAAGGTATAGCAGTAGATCCCACCAAGGTTGACACTGTGACTAATTGGGAAGCCCCAACAACAGTTGGAGAGATCCGGAGTTTTCTTGGACTCGCAGGATACTACCAGAGATTTATTGAAAACTTCTCGAAGATTGTGAAGCCTATGACGGAGTTGTTGAAGAAGGGTACCAAGTTCAAATGGACTGAAGAGTGTGAAGCCAGTTTCCATGAGTTGAAGAAACGCTTGGTTACATCACCAGTGTTGATTTTGCCAGATCAGACCAAGGATTATGAGGTGTATTGCGACGCTTCACGTCGAGGACTTGGAGCAGTGCTTATGCAGGAAGGAAGAGTTGTTTCATATGCCTCACGACAGCTTAAGCCTCATGAGTTGAATTATGCCACGCATGATTTGGAGTTAGCAGCCGTAGTGCATGCGTTGAAGACTTGGAGACATTTTCTCATTGGAAACCATTGTGAGGTGTACACGGATCACAAGAGTTTGAAGTATATCTTCATGCAGAAGGAGTTAAATCTCAGGCAGAGGAGATGGTTGGAGCTCATCAAGGATTATGATATGAGATTGCATTATCATCCCGGAAAGGCTAACGTAGTAGCTGATGCATTGAGCCGTAAAAGCCATGTCAACACTCTAAGGACGGGAGATTTACCAAGAGAGTTAGCCGAGAATCTTCGTGAGCTATGTTTGGAAATAGTTCCGAGAGGCTATGTAGCAGCATTGGACATTCAGTCTACTTTGATGGATAAGATCAGAGAAGCTCAAAGGACTGACAAGGAGATCGCTTCTATTAAGGAGAAAATGAGCAAAGGAAAAGCTAAAGGATTTCGTGAGGATGAGCATGATACCTTATGGTTTGAAGACCGTGTTTATGTGCCTAATGACCCGGAGATCGGGAAGTTGATTCTACAAGAGGCCCATGATTCACCATATTCGATTCACCCAGGAAATACCAAGATGTATCTGGATTTGAAGGATACTTTCTGGTGGACCAGAATGAAGAAGGATATTGCGGAGTATGTAGCAGTTTGTGATGTATGTCAAAGAGTAAAGGCAGAGCATCAGAAGCCAGTCGGATTGCTACAGCCATTGCCAATACCCGAATGGAAGTGGGATAAGCTAGGCATGGATTTTATTACGGGATTGCCCAGAACTCGTTCAGGCTATGACTCGATTTGGGTAGTAGTCGATCGTTTGACAAAGGTAGCTCATTTCATCCCAGTGAAGACTACCTATACTAGTGCCAAGTTGGCAAAGATATACATGACCAGGATCGTATGTCTGCATGGAGTTCCAAGGAGCATTGTATCAGATAGAGGAACCCAGTTTACCTCAAAGTTCTGGAATCAGTTGCACGAAACTTTGGGTACCAGGCTAGAATTCAGTACAGCTTTCCATCCGCAGACAGATGGACAGACCGAGAGAGTCAATCAGATTTTGGAGGATATGCTGAGAGCTTGTGCGCTAGATTATGGATCTAGTTGGGACGACAATTTGCCATATGCAGAGTTATCTTACAACAACAGTAATCAATCCAGTTTGAAGATGGCCCCTTTCGAAGCCTTGTACAGAAGGAGGTGCAGAACCCCGTTGTCATGGGATGAAGTTGGAGACCGACAGTTGTTTGGACTGGATCTGATTAAGGAGTCTAAATAGAAGGTGAAATTGATTTGCGATAGGCTCAAGGTAGCCCAGTCCAGGCAGAAGAGCTACGCAGATTCTAAACACAAGGAGACAGTTTATGAAGCCGGAGACCGAGTTTATCTTCGAGTATCTCCACTTCGAGGAGTTAAGCGCTTTGGAGTTAAGGGAAAGTTAGCGCCACGTTTTATAGGACCATACAAGGTTTTGGAGCATATGGGAGAAGTAGCCTACAAGTTGGAATTACCCGAAGGATTGTCAGAAGTTCATGACGTGTTCCATGTTTCCCAGTTAAAGAAGTGCCACGCGGAGATGGTTGATATACCGCTGAGAGATACAGTGCCGCTAGAAGCGATTCAGTTGGACAGTGATTTAACCTATGAGGAGAAACCAGTTAAGATTCTTGAGTATGCCAGCCGAGTAACCCGCAGCAAGGTAATCAAGTTTTGCAAAGTTTAGTGGAGCCACCACACGGAGGATGAAACCACCTGGGAGCGAGAGGAAGATTTGCTGAAGGACCACCCTCACCTATTTTCTAGCCAACCCGAATCTCGAGGGCGAGATTCATCTTAAGGGGGGTAGGTTTGTAACATCCCAAATTTTCAATTTGGAATGTTATACAATAGATCATCACTGCATATCATATTTATTTGCCTTTTGGGTTGATCCTAGAAATTCTACGCAACTCAAGGACCCTCGGAGAGAGTTGGGGATTTCGTTATTTTCATATTTGAGTTTTCTCAAATTTTGAAAATAGGATCATTTGATTTTATTTATTTTATCTCCAATTATTTCTATTATAAAAATATGAGAGAGGGAATAAAATTACTTTCCCAAAATAAAGAAATATTGAGGATTTAATAAAAAATCAAATAAGGTTTTATTCTGGAGATTTTCGTGGTTTTATTTGAATTTAGGAAAAATTGCATTTAGGGCCAAGAAAATATTCATCCTGTTCTAAATATTTTATTTAGACGGTGAAAATTTGTTTTGGCAATTTTAGATTTTTATTTATTTTTCTAGATTTTTTCTTAGTTTCGGCGAAATTGTTTTTTTTTAAAACAGCGCCCGACTGGGCCAAAGGCCCAGCCGAGCCAGGCCACCGCCTCCCTCGCCGAGCTGTCGCCGGACTCGGGGAGACCGAGCCGGGCACGCCTCCACCGCCGACCCCTCCCCAAGCAAGGCCGCCGACCCCCTCCCTCCTTAAATAGCCACCCCGAGGCCCCTGGGAGCCCCGAGTCGCCGAGCCGCCTCGCCCGCACCACCAAGCCGCGCCGCATGCCGCCTGCACCTCCAGCCGCCGCCTGCCGCCGCCCCACCGCCGCTACTGCCCACTGCCGCCGCCCGGATCCCCGCCGGACCAAGACGAGGTAGCCGCCCCGCCGCCCGGTTTTCTAAGAAAAACTGATTCGTTTTTTTTAAACCTAGCTTCGTTTTTTAATAGATCGGTTTTTTCGGTTTGTTTATTTAGCGAGCGTTCACTCGTCCATTCATTTTAACGAACGTGTTCATCGTTTAGTTCCAAAAAATGAACGTTTGTTCGTTATTCTGTTCGTCGTTTTTCTTTTTCTCAGATTATTCCGTGATTATTTCTGATCGCGATTTCTGATCTGATTTTCGTTCTAGTTTAACTTTTCGCTCGTTTATCGGAATCAGGCGATTCAAGCGCCTGGAGTTTTGTCTCGAAACCCTCTTTCCGTTTAACCAAATCAAACAAGTTTTTGCCCCGGTAAATTTGACCTAGATCCAGAATAGTAAACGAATCTTGTTTCTTTCGCCGTTGTCTTTCGTTGCTTCGTTTGATTTGATTCTTTTTGTCAACGGAGTTCTTAAGTTGAACTATCTGGTTAGATCTCTTATTCGAGTTTTACCTGTGCATTAAATGAGTACTTATTGTATGCTTGTTTGTTTGCGATAGAGTACCCGGAGTGCGCCGCTTGCTACTTCGAATCGCTAGGTTTTGCGGATCATCGGCAAGGCAAGTAACACTTTGATCATACCTCCTACTACCCAGTTTTTATTGCATTAGATCAATCCTCACACCATTGCATGATTAGGATCTAATTAAATTATGGGTTTGGGAAGTAGATGAGGTAGTACCTATTACATGTTTTATTATCAAACCTTTGGGAGTTACTTCTACGTTTGCTTGTTATGCCATGCTATGCCAGTAGACATGGATTGGGTGAGTGTATCCATGATAGATGTGAGATTTTTAAATTAATGGTTTACTTAAGGTGGCAACCTAAACACACATCTGGGTGGATTGAGGCACCTAGCTATTCCAGCGATTGCCTGTTTTTCTTTTGGACCACCACCCAGACTCAAAGGGATCGTGAGATTATTCATACTAGAAACTTCTGTGTGTAGGCACAAGCTACTATGGGCTCTAGCATAGTTGACTAAGTCATGCGAACTCTTACATTGGTAGACTAGCAGATGTAGGGGATGTAGGTTGGTACGGTCTACCCGTTCGTAAGGTGCAAGCTCTTCTGAAAGACTATGTCTCGGTCATCCGTTTCTCAAACATCATGTAGTGCGAGAATCCCAGCGGAGGAGATCGAGTCTTGTGGGGAAAAGTGCGCAAACCTCTCCAGAGTGTATAAACTAATCATGGTTAGCCGTGTCCCCGGTTATGGACGTTTTGAGTATCTAGTACTTGGATTATCATGTGAATCTCATCATGTTACTCTAAATTAATTTTGTTGGGTTTTAATGATGATGCTTAATTGGGATTGAGAGGGTATCTACACTCTCAATGTTTAACAACTATCATGATAGTTAAATAAAATTTATTCCTTTGCAGTAGGGAAAAATTGGCTTTATGCAAAACTGTAACCATAGAGCTTACCACCAGCCAAATATGCATGTAGTATAGCCTTACTCTTTCATTGCTCTCTATGTGTTACTTTGCCAGCATATTCCATGTGCTGGCCAGTTTTGGGCTGCAACGTTCATGTTGCAGAATTTTCAGACGATGAGTAAGGTGCCTTTAGGTCGTGGTTCTATACTCAGTGATGCCGTTGGAGTTGATGGACTCACTTATCTTCCAAGCCTTTCGCTGTTATCGTTATTAGATGGCCTTAAGCCATATTTATTGTAATAAGTTCTCTTTTTAGGCACTCGATGTAATAAGTGTGTGATTGCTACTCTGTTATAAATCCTTCAAGTACTGTGTGGTGTCAGCATTACCGATCCAGGGATGACACCGGAGCACAGAGATTAGACTGTTTGGGGTCTGGTCGCTACAGGTCGCTGGCGAGGAGGCTGAGCTGCCAGTAAGCAGCAATGAAGGTTTGAACTTGGAAAGCAAGGAGGAACAGTGGAGATGTGGCTTTTGGTAGGAGGGAGGGGGCGGGGAGATAGATATTTCCCCGGTGGCCAAAAAATTTCGCTCGGTGCCGCGAGAAACTGGCGCGCAAGTGTGGTTTAAGCGGGGGCGGTGGACTGAAGACAACAAAACTTCCTGCGTAAGCCAGACAAGATGGTGCACCAAGATATTTTATATCGCATCCCACATGATTCTTTCTAGTAAACTGTTTGTGGTATACCTAATTTTTTCATTATCTTTTGGAAGACAAAATGGTGTTACGGAGGGAAAGAATGGTGTTTGAATTGCTAGAACATTTATGTACAGTGAACATGCAACTAGTACATGAGTGTCGTGTTTAAATTTGGAATTATTCTGGGTTCGTATGACATTTTTATGCATTAATTGAGTTTCTGGGCATTTAATGTGCATAATTCAATTTGAACTACAAGCACATGCTCCAATGCACCAAAGTTTGCTGAAAAATCACATGTGTGTCTTCGGGTGAATTTATAGGTCCCATGTAAGAAATGGGAATAAAATTCAAACATCTGGGTGTCATGGCTCGGCCGGAATGATTGAGAAACATGGTTTTTTAATTCCTATAAATCCAAAACACGACTAAAAATTATGAAACTTGGCATGGTGTCATGACATGGCACCAACATTGCTGCAATAAATTTTTTGGCCGAATTGGGACAAGCTTTGGTGTAAGCTTCTTGCAAACCGGAGCTTCCCTCAAGAAGGCTCCTGGTTCAGAGAGGGGACGTGTCACCTTCATGTGCGAAACGACATACGTACACTACCTTCTCCCACTTTAATTTTTTTACACAGACAGATTAGACCAAATAGAAGTACCGTGCTAAATTTTGGAATTATTCTGGGTTCGTTTTGCCTTTTTTATACATTAATTGACTTTCTGGGCATTTAATGTGCATAATTCAAATTTGAACTACAAGCACAGGCTCCAGTGCACCAAAGTTGTTTGAAAAATCACGTGTGTGTCCTTGGGTGAATTTCTAGGTCCCATGCAAGAGATGAGACTGAAATTCAAACATCTGGGTGTCGTGGCTCGGCCGAAAAGATTGAGAAACTTGGTTTTTTTAATTCCTATAATTCCAAAACACGCCTGAAAATCATGAAACTTGACATGGCCTCATGACATGGCACCAACACACTGCGGTAAGTTTTTTGGCCGAATTGGGACAAGCTTTGGTGTAGGCTTCTTGCAAACCGGAGCTTCCCTCAAGAAGGCTTGTGGTTCCGAGAAGGAACGTGTCACATCCGTGTGTGAAACGACATACGTACACTGCCTTTTCCCACCTTAATTTTTTTACACAACCAGATTAGACCAAATAGAAGTATCGTGCTAAATTTTGGAATTATTCCGGGTTCGTTTGGCCTTTTTTATACATTAATTGAGTTTTGGGGCATTTAATGTGCATAATTTAAATTTGAACTACAAGCACAGGCTCTAGTGCACCAAAGTTGTTTGAAAAATCACATGTGTGTCTTTGGGTGAATTTCTAGGTCCCATGCACGAGATTGGAGTGAAATTCAAACATCTGGGCATCGTGGCTTGGCCAGAAAGATTGAGAAACTTGGTTTTTTAATTCCTATAATTCCAAAACACGCCTAAAAATCATGAAACTTGGCATGGTGTCATGACATTGCATGAACATGTGGCGGTAATTTTTTTGGCCGAATTGGGACAAGCTTTGGTGTAAGCTTCTTGCAAACCGGAGCTTCCCTCAAGAAGGCTCGTGGTTCCGAGAGGGAACGTGTACCTCCGTGGGACGCAAGACATACGTGCACTGCCTTCTGTCGCCTTAATTTTTTTAGACAGCCAGATTAGACCAAATAGAAGTACCGTGCTAAATTTTGGAATTATTTCGGGTTCGTTTGGCCTTTTTTATACATTAATTGAGTTTCTGGGCATTTAATGTGCATAATTCAAATTTGAACTACAAACACATGCCCCAGTGCACCAAAGTTGTTTAAAAAATCACATGTGTGTCCTTGGGTGAATTTCTAAGTCCCATGCAAGAGATGAGAGTGAAATTCAAACATCTGGGCATCATGGCTCGGCCGGAAAGATTGGGAAACTTGGTTTTTTAATTCTTGTAATTCCAAAACACACCTGAAAATCATGAACCTTGGCATGGTCTCATGACATGACACCAACATGTTGTGGTAATTTTTCTGTCCGATTTGCGAAGGCGCACACATTAACAATCAACAAAGTCATTTTGGAACAAGTGTTGTCACATTACAAATCGCAAACACAAGTATTATTGAAACTGTGGGCGTTTGACTTACCAATTACGTGCGGCCACGCGTCCCCTTTTTTATTGGCTAGGAGGTGCCGTGCGGGGTAGCTATTTGAGTACAGGAGGTGTGCGATTAGACCCCTGCGCGTGCTCATTAGGGAGGAGAGCCCTTTTGACTGCTACCCGCCATGCACCTCCCTCCCAACTTCTCCATTAATGGCACCCGAGCACATGTTCTACGGCGTGGCTATATGTCTCACTGGACTGAGATTTAAGAGAGAAAAATAAAAATCTGAAAAGAAAGTTTTGCATGGATCTTGATGTAAGATCCGACGGACCTATATGGCATCGACTGCGACTTATAGCAAGCATGATGAATATAAGGACGATGACATTGGATAATAATTGTCTTACATATTTATAAACATAATTAAAAAGCCACATGCGGAAACGCCCGATATACACAAGGGCAAAAGAAGAAGACAACTAGTCTCCGCAGTGGGCGGCGACGAGCTCTTTCTTGTCCTCAAGATGCTGGTTGAGAGCATCCACAGATTCCTCCACCAGCCTTCTGCGCTCGTTGCGTAGCATGGCATTCTCGTCCATAAGTTTCTCGACGATGACGTCGGTCCTCTTCAACAAGGCAGTGGTCTGCTCCTGCTGCTCCGCACTTCTAACGATCTTCGCCCTCAGTAGGTCGCGCTCGGCCTGGAGCTTCGCATTGCTCTCATTTAGTTGTCGAATGACGTCGGTAGACTGTTCAAACGAGGCTTGCAGCTCATCCTGCAACAACGTCCACCTGGAAATCTGATCCATCTGCCTAAGGATGAAGGCACGCGCCTGTAAGAGTCCTCGCCTGCCCGTGAGACATTTTCCTAGGCCGCGGCGGCAAGGGAGTACATCTCTGCTGCATTCGCGACGCGGCGGGACATCTCTTCTGCTTCCGCGGTGCAGCCGGACCAGTCTGCTGCATCGACGGTGTGGCGGGTCCTCCGTGCTGCTTCGGTGGCACAGCGGGACCTCTCTGCTGCTATGGCCGTGCGGTGGGACATGTTGGCTGCTTTCGCAGCGAGGCGGGACATCTCTTGTGCTCCCGCTTCCAGGCTCGCCTCTCCCTGGTGGCAATCTCTCGACCCAGAACTCATGCTGGCCATGGCGGACGCAAGGGAACGATGATGAATGACTTGTTTGTTTTTGACTTTTTGTGGATGAGGAGTTGAGGAGGAATGTGCAGTCATCTTGGAGTAGTAGTATTTATAACAACGTAGTAATACGCTCCTAAGTGGGAAACCGTTTAGGTTTTGATCGGTGTGAACGGGTTTGCAATTTAGAATGTGACGGGACGCATGTTCAAAATTTACTGACGGTTATAAGTGTGGCACTATTCCCGGAAGGCGTAACGTGGGCACGTACGCCTTCTCGGCCGTGTACGTGGCGTTTGCACCATAGGATGCACCGCAATAGGCAATGTCAGCACACGTCTTGTTCCAACAACCGTGCGCTCTCGTTATTACCTTCGCGCATGCTTCTTTTAATTAGAATGGGTGTTACCCTCTAGCGCACACACGTTGATCTATCTAATTGTTTCAGTTTTTTGTGGCTAATCGCAAACAGTTCATCCATGTGAAGTGTATGACATCAATGGCAGACACTTTGATCTGGCTTACCTGTTTCTGTTATGTTGCCTAATCGCAAACAGTTAATCATTCTGAAGCGTATGCCCTCAATCACACACACCTTGATATGGCCGACCATTTCTTTTGTGTTGCCTAATCACAAAAAGTTCATCCGAGTGAACCGTATGATGTCTATCGCACACACCTTCATCTGGCTGCCCGTTTCTTTTGTGTTGCCTAATCACAAACAGTTCATCCGAGTGAACCGTATGCTCTATATCGCACACGCCTTCATCAGGTTGCCCGTTTCTTTTGTTCCGCCTCATCGCAAACAGTTCATTGGACTAAGCTGTATGCCCTGGATCGCACACGCAACTAAAATCTGAATCGTGTTTGATGCATCCTCCATCACAAACGTTTTGCACCTTTTTTGACGGTTTTCATACACCCCCGTTTGCGATTATTGCATCGCACACAGTTTCTCGAAGGGTCTCTGATTGTAGTGTCGCGTTAGTAGCATCCTGCAGTAGTGGAATCCTACTCTCCTATATATATATATATTCCTAAGACTCAAAATAGTTTTATTCTAGACTCAACAACGCCAGCGGTTCGATCAAACAGGGGCTCCTAAGTCGGGATGGCTCTGATACCAACTTGTAACGCCCAATATGTGACTATACTCCACACGTGTCGGGGCACGACTTGGGGTATAAGCGCATATTGGTATGGTCGCAAGAGTGGTTGTATCTTTGCTCATCTCATGTACTGAATAGATAGAATACAAACTTTGGCTTACAGTCGCCAGAAAGTCTCACAATATCATCAAGCTATACAATCATTCAAGAAGATCACAAAGTTCGACTACGGACGGAATCAAACAAATAAAAGACAACCACCCAACCTAAGTCCCGACCAACCCTACTGGGCACTACTACTGATCATCTAGAAAGGAAACATAGTAATGGCCAAGGTCTTCGTCGAAATCCCACTTGAGATCGGTGGCATCACCTGCATTAGTCTTGTCGGTACCTGCAACTCTGTTTGTAGTATCTGTGAGCCACGAGGACTCAGCAATATCAAAACCTGCGGTATCAAGACTATTTAAGCTCAAAGGTAAGATGTGGTTATATGGTGGAGTTGCAGCAAGCACTAAGCAAATATGGTGGCTAACATACGAGTACAAGAGTAAGATGAGAATCTATGCAACGGACGTAAGCTAGAAGTGATCAAGAAGTGATCCTGAACTACTTACGTTCAAACATAATCCCATTGTGTTCACTTCCTGAACCTCGTCGGAAAGAGACCATCACGGTTACAGGATGACCCACAAGTATAGGGGATCTATCGTAGTCCTTTCGATAAGTAAGAGTGTCGAACCCAACGAGGAGCAAAAGGAAATGATAAGTGGTTTCCAGCAAGGTATTCTCTGCAAGTACTGAAATAAGTGGTAACAGATAGTTTTGTGATAGGATAATTTGTAACGAGCAACAAGTAACAAAAGTAAATAAAGTGCAGCAAGGTGGCCCACTCCTTTTTGTAGCAAAGGACAATCCTGAACAAACTCTTATATAGAGAAAAGCGCTCCCGTGGACACATGGGAATATCATCAAGCTAGTTTTCATCACGTTCATATGATTCGCGTTCGGTACTTTGATAATTTGGTATGTGGGTAGACCAGTTCTTGGGTGCTACCCTTACTTGGACAAGCATCCCACTTATGATTAACCTCTATTGCAAGCATCCGCAACTACAACAAAAGTATTAAGGTAAACCTAACCATAGCATGAAACATATGGATCCAAATCAGCCCCTTATGAAGCAACGCATAAACTAGGGTTTAAGCTTCTGTCACTCTAGCAACCCATCATCTACTTATTACTTCCCAATGCCTTCCTCTAGGCTCAAATAATGGTGAAGTGTTATGTAGTCGACGTTCACATAACACCACTAGAGGAGAGACAACATACATCTCATCAAAATATCGAACGAATACCAAATTCACATGACTACTAATAGCAAGACTTCTCCCATGTCGTCAGGAACAAACGTAACTACTGACAAAGCATAATCATGTTCATAATTAGAGGGGTATTAATATGCATATAGGATCTGAACATATGATCTGCCACCAAATAAACCAACTAGCATCAACTACAAGGAGTAATTAACACTACTAGCAACCTACTAGTACCAATCCCGGACTTGGAGACAAGAATTGGATACAAGAGATGAACTAGGGTTTTGAGAGGAGATGGTGCTGGTGAAGATGTTGATGGAGATTGCCCTCTCCCGATGAGAGGAGCATTGGTGATGACGATGGCAATGATTCCCCCTCCCGAAGGGAAGTTTCCCCAGCAGAACAGCTCTGCCGGAGCCCTAGATTGGATCCGCCAAGGTTCCGCCTCGTGGCGGCGGAGTTTCGTTCGAGGAGATGGCTTATGATTTTTTTCCTCATAGAAAGACTCCATATAGCAGAAGATGGCCATCAGAGGGCCACTAGGGGGCCCACGAGGTAGGGGGCGCCCAGGGGGTAGGGCGCGCCGCCACCCTCGTGGGCAGGGTGTGGCCCCCCTGGTGAACTTCTTGCACTCAGTATTTTTTATATATTCTAAAAACGTCTTCCGTGAAGTTTTAGGACTTTTGGAGCTGTGCAGAATAGGTCTCTAATATTTGCTCCTTTTCCAGCCCAGAATCCCAGCTGCCGGCATTCTCCCTCTTTATGTAAACCTTGTAAAATAAGAGAGAATAGGCATAAGTATTGTGACATAATGTGTAATAACAACCCATAATGCAATAAATATCAATATAAAAGCATGATGCAAAATGGACGTATCAACTCCCCCAAGCTTAGACCTCGCTTGTCCTCAAGCGTAAGCCGAAATCGAAAAATATGTCCGCATGTTTAGAGATAAAGGTGTCGATAAAAGTAAAATACGGACATGAGGGCATCATGATCATTCTTAGAACAACAACTTACATAATTCTTGTCATATGATTTCTTATGCTAGAGTAATAATTCAATCACAATTTCAAGTATGAATCGTAAACTTCATTGAAAACTAACAGACTATAATCTCAGTCATTGGAGCAATTGCAATTTATCATAACATAGGAAAGAGTCAATATATAAGAGCTTTTCAGCAAGTCCACATACTCAACTATCATATAGTCTTTCACAATTGCTGACACTCACGCAATACTTATGGGTATGGAGTTTTAATCGGACACAGAGAAAGATAGGGGCTTATAGTTTTGCCTCCCAATGTTTTACCTCAAGGGTAATGTCAACAATAATAGTTCATGAAAACTCACATCCAATTAGCCATATATACCAGGATCTTTCCAACATACTGTGCTTGCCAAAGGATAAAATGTAAAAAGGAAGGGTGAAGATCACCATGACTCTTATGCAAGGTAGGAGATAAAAGTAAAAGATAGGCCCTTCGCAGAGGGAAGCAGAGGTTGTCATGCGCTTTTACGGTTGGATGCACAAAATCTTAATGCGAAAGAACATCACTTTATATTGCCACTTGTGATATGGACCTTTATTATGCAGTCTGTCGCTTTTATTTCTTCCATATCACACGATCGTATAAAGCTTATTTTCTCCCACACTAATAAGTCATACATATTTAGAGAGCAATTTTTATTGCTTGCACCAATGACAACTTACTCAATCCATAGGTAGGTATGGTGGACTCTCATGGCAAAACTGGTTTAAGGGTATTTGGAAGCACAAGTAGTATCTCTACTTGGTGCGATGAATTCGGCTAGCATGAGGGGGAAAGGCAAGCTCAACCATGTTGGATGATCCATGACAATATAATTTATCTCAGATGTTAGAAAACATAACCCATTATGTTGTCTTCCTTGTCCAACGTCAACTCTTTAGCATGTAATATTTTAATGAGTGCTCACAATCATAAAAGATGTCCAAGGTAGTATATTTGTATGTGAAGACCTCTCTTTCTTTATTACTTCCTATTAATTGCAACGATGACCAAAACTATGTTTGTCAACTCTCAACAACTTTTATTCATCATACTTTTTCTATGTGAGCTCATTACTCTCCATAAGATCCATATGATCTCTTTGTTTCCTTTTTATTTCTTCTCTTTTCTTTTATTTACTCAAGATCATGGCAAAATAATCAAGCCCTTGACTCAACACTAAACTTTATTATATATAGCTCACGGACTCGATTACATAGAGGGACCATAAAGCAAAACTCAAAAATAGATCAAGCCATAAACTTTATTCTACTAGATCAAGATACTACCAAAAGGATCGAACTAAGAAAAACGTTAAAGATAAAAGTGATGGTGATACGATACCGGGGCACTCCCCCAAGCTTGGCAGTTGCCAAGGGGAGTGCCCATATCCGATGCTCAGTTCTTCTTTGTTGGTGGAGAAGATGGAGATGATGATGGATAGTCACACATCGAGCGTAAGAGGTCCTCCAGCTTGCAGATAATGCCCTTGAGTGCAACAATATGCTCCTTCAACAAAATATTTTCACGTGTGAGATACTTGTTCTGTATACAAGCTAACTCAATCACCTTGAAAGCTTTGGTCTCAGTTGGGGTAAGAAGATTGTGATCAAGTTGAAGGATGTCTTCTGCTGCCGGAGTGTGATCCTCCGTGGCCTTCTTGATCCCTTCATCCTTGTTGATCTCCATGGGTTCTTCCCTCTTCAGCTCTATCTTCATTAGCCAAGCATCGTTGTCACCATTGTTGGAGGAGGGGGACGACATGATGCCTGGCCTTGACGACCCTGACAGGAAACAGCTCGAAACAAGAACAGAGGATATTTGCGTGATACATGAGTCAAAACCTTCGGGAGATTATATAATGAATTTTTACCAACCAAATTACGTGTCGTGTATGGAGTCCGGAAAGTGCATGAGGTGCCCACGAGGTAGGGGCGCGCCTAGTAGGGTAGGGCGCGCCCTCCACCCTCGTGGAGGCCTTATGTCCTTCCCGGACTGTTTCTTATTTTTTTATTTTTCTAAATATTCCAAAATGGAGAAATATTGCTTAAAAATTGTTTTGGAGTCGGTTTACTTACCGTACCACATACCTATTCCTTTTCGAGTCTGAAACATTCCAGAAAGTGTCCCTTATGTATTCCTCCGGGGTTACAGTTTCAATAACATTGGTTTCAACATTTATGGGATTACCTGAGATATAATGTTTGATTCTTTGACCGTTCAGCACCTTTGGATTTGTGCCTTCGAAGTTGTTGATTTTTATGGCACCGGAATGATAGACCTCCTCGATGACGTAAGGACCTTCCCATTTAGAGAGAAGTTTTCCTGCAAAAAAATCTTATGTGCAGTTCTATCCAGCATGGTGTCCTCCATAAGCTTCAGAGTGACACTTGCGTAGGATCTGTTCCTGTTCATGCTTAGGTACACAACGTCTAATAACACCATCTACTCCTTCTTTATAAAGATGTGGGTCATCCCAAAAGTAATGTCTCAAATCATAGAAGAAATTTTCTTTTGTTGGTATGTGAAACTACGTGGTATGAATTTGGCAACAATGTAATTAGCATAATCAGCATACCATGGAGCAATATGAGAAGCATTTATGACATTTAATTGCTCATCAGGAAAGCTATCATCAATAGGTAGTGGGTCATCAAGCACATTTTCTAACCTAGACAAGTTGTCTACGACGGGGTTCTCAGCTCCCTTTCTATCAACAATATGTAAATCAAATTCTTGTAGCAAGAGAACCCATCTAATAAGTCTAGGTTTAGCATCTTTCTTTTCCATAAGATATTTAATAGCGGCATGATCAGTGTGAATAGTTACTTTATAATCAACAATATAAGGTCTGAACTTATCACAAGCAAATACAACTGTTAAGAATTCTTTTTCAGTAGTTGCATAATTTCTTTGAGCATTGTCTAGGGTTATACTAGCATATTGAATAATGTTTAATTTCTTATCAACTCTTTGCCCCAGAACAACACCTACAAGATAATCACTAGCATCACACATAATTTCAAAGGGTAAATTCCAATCAGGTGGCTGAAAAATAGGTGCATAGATCAATGCTTTCTTAAGTATTTCAAATGCTTCTACACAATCATCATCAAAGACAAATGGTATATCTTTTTGTAATAATTTAGTCAGAGGCCGAGAAATTTTTGAGAAGTCCTTAATGAACCTCCTATAAAATCTGGCGAGACCAAGGAAACTTCTTATAC
This sequence comes from Triticum dicoccoides, assembly GCF_002162155.2. NCBI lineage: Eukaryota > Viridiplantae > Streptophyta > Magnoliopsida > Poales > Poaceae > Triticum > Triticum dicoccoides. The sequence goes on from NC_041390.1 coordinate 506,935,221, forward strand.
CTTTGATGTCCTTGGGGCATGGCATCTTTTCAATAGCATCAACCTTGGCTTTATCAACTTCAATACCTCTTTCAGAAACTTTATGCCCCAAGACAATACCTTCATTAACCATAAAGTGGCACTTTTCCCAATTCAAGACAAGATTAGTTTCTTCACATCTCTGCAAAACTCGATCAAGCTTGCTCAAGCAATCATCAAAATAAGATCCATAGACGAAGAAATCGTCCCTGAAAACCTCACAAATCTTTTCATAAAAGTCAGAGAATATAGCCATCATGCATCTTTCAAAGGTAGCAGGTGCAATACATAAACCAAAAGGCATACGTCTATAAGCAAAAGTACCAAAAGGGCAAGTAAAAGTAGTCCTTGATTGATCCTTGGCTGACACAATTATTTGAGAGAAACCAGAATAACCATCTAGAAAGCAAAAAATGTGTATGTTTGGATAATCTTTCTAGCATTTGATCGATAAAAGGTAAGGGGTAATGATCCTTTTTAGTGGCCTTATTTAATTTTCGGAAATCAATTACCATCCTATAACCTGTAATAATTCTTTGAGGATTCAATTCATCTTTATCATTAGGAATGACAATAATACCTCCCTTCTTAGGGACACAATGGACAGGACTTACCCACTGACTATCAGCAATGGGATAGATTATACCTGCCTCAAGGAGCTTTAGTATTTCCTTTCTTACCACTTCTTTCATTTTAGGATTCAGTCGTCGTTGATGATCACGAACTGGTTTAGCATCTTCTTCCAAATTTATTTTATATTGTCATAGAGTGGGACTAATGCCCTTAAGATCATCAAGAGTATACCCAATAGCAGCACGGTGCTTCTTCAGAGTTTTCAATAATCTCTCTTCCTCATGCTCTGAAAGGTTAGCACTAATAATAACAGGATATATCTTTTTCTCATCAAGATAAGCATATTTAAGAGTATCAGGCAATGATTTAAGCTCAAACACGGGATCACCCTTGGGTGGAGGAGGATACCTTAGGATTTCAACAGGCAAATTGTGTTTCAGAATAGGTTCCTGTTTAAAGAATACTTCATCTATTTCCCTTCTTTCATTCATAAACATATCATTTTCATGGTCTAGCAAATATTGTTCTAAAGGATCACTAGGAGGTACGGCAATAGAAGCAAGACCAATAATTTAATCCTTACTAGGTAATTCTTCTTCACGGTGTTGTCTACTAAATTTAGAGAAATTAAATTCATGACCACTGTTCAAGATATCTTCCGATATTCCGATAAATCGGCCGATTTATCGCTTACCGTGGTCTGACCGATAAGATAAATCGGGCGAGAAATCAGCCGATATGGCGATAAATCGGCCGATATGCCGATAAAATGGCCGATTTACCCCTTATCATAGGTCGACCGATATATTCCCGATAAGCGATATCCCCAACATTGTTCATGACACATATCATCTAAACCGATAGTAACAACATCCTTTTTGCAATCTATCTTAGCATTAACAGTGTTTAAGAAGGGTCTACCAAATATAATGGGACAAAAGCTATCTTGTGGGGAACCAAGAACAAGAAAATCAGCAGGATATTTAGTTTTCCCACACAAGACTTCAACATCTCTAACAATTCCCATTGGTGAAATAGTATCTCTATTGGCGAGTTTAATTGTGACATCAATATCTTATATCTCAGTAGGTGCAATATCATGCATAATTTCTTTGTATAAGTCGTAAGGTATTGCACTAGCACTAGCACCCATATCACATAAGCCATGATAACGATGATCTCCTATTTTAACAGAAATAACAGGCATGCCTACCACAGGTCTGTTTTTATCTTTTGCACAAGGTTTAGCAATTCTAGCAGTCTCCTCGAGGAAATGAATAACATGTCCATCAATATTATCAGACAAGAGATCTTTAAAAATAGCAATATCAAGTTCAACTTTAATTTTCTCAGGAGGTGTATAAGTTTTAATATTGCTTTTACGAACCACAGTTGAAGCTTTAGCATGATCCTTTATCCTAACAGAGAAAGGTGGTTTCTCAACATAAGAAGTAGGAACAATAGGATCATTATAAGTGACAGTCTTTTCTTCAACTTTAATTGGTGCAGCTACTTTTACTTCTATGGGAGGATGATATTTAAACCACTTCTCCCTAGGAAGATCAACATGAGTAGCAAAAGATTCACAGAAAGAAGCTACTATTTCAGAGTCAAGTCCATATTTAGTGCTAAATTTATGGAAAACATCGTATCCATAAAAGATTTAACACAATCAAACTTAGGTGTCATACCTGACTCCTTACCTTTGCCGAGGTCCCAATCTTCAGAGTTGCGTTTAATTCTTTCCAATAAATCCCATTTGAATTCAATAGTCTTCGTCATAAAAGAGCCAACACAAGAAGTATCGAGCATGGTGCGATTGTTATCAGAAAGCCGAGCATATAAATTTTGAATAATCATTTCTCTTGAGAGCTCATGATTGGGGCATGAATATAACATTTATTTAAGCCTCCCCCAAGCTTTAGCGATGCTTTCTCCTTCGCGGGGCCAAAAATTATATATATAATTGCGATCACGATGAACAAGATGCATAGGATAAAACTTCTGATGAAATCCCAATTTCAATCGTTTGTAGTTCCATGACCCCGTATCATCACATAGCCTATACCATGTCAATGGATCTTCCGTCAAAGATAAATGGAAGACCTTCTTTTTAATAACATCTCCGGGTACACCTGCAAGCTTAAATAATCTACAAACTTCATCCACATATATTAGGTGCTCATCAGGATGCGTTGTTCCGTCTCCTGCAAAAGGATTAGCTAGCAGTTTTTCTATCATACCCGAAGGAATTTCAAAGCAGACATTTTCATTTTCAGTAGGTTCAGTAGGTTGAGGAACAACTCTTTGCTCTACTGGTCGGGGTGAAGATACCCCGAATAAACCCCCCAGAGGATTACTTTCCATAGTAACAAGTGACAGTAAATTTCAGCACACTATATAAATTTTCCTTACCAAATTCCACCTACCAAAGGCGCTTCACTCCCCGGCAATGGCGCTAGAAAAGAGTCTTGATGACCCACAAGTATAAGGGATCTATTGTAGTCCTTTCGATAAGTAAGAGTGTCGAACCCAACGAGGAGCAAAAGGAAATGATAAGCGGTTTCCAGCAAGGTATTCTCTGCAAGTACTGAAATAAGTGGTAACAGATAGTTTTGTGATAGGATAATTTGTAATGAGCAACAAGTAACAGAAGTAAATAAAGTGCAGCAAGGTGGCCCAATCCTTTTTGTAGCAAAGGGCAAGCCTAAACAAACTCTTATATAGAGAAAAGCGCCGCGAGGACACATGGGAATATCGTCAAGCTAGTTTTCATCACGTTCATATGATTCGCGTTCGGTACTTTGATAATTTGGTATGTGGGTGGACCAGTGCTTGGGTGCTTCCCTTACTTGGAAAAGCATCCCACTTATGATTAACCTCTATTGCAAGCATCCGCAACTACAACAAAAGTATTAAGGTAAACCTAACCATAGCATGAAACATATGGATCCAAATTAGCCCCTTACGAAGCAACGCATAAACTAGGGTTTAAGCTTTTGTCACTCTAGCAACCCATCATCTACTTATTACTTCCCAATGCCTTCCTCTAGGCCCAAATAATGGTGAAGTGTTATGTAGTCGATGTTCGCATAACACCACTAGAGGAGAGACAACATACATCTCATCAAAATATCGAACGAATACCAAATTCACATGACTACTAATAGCAAGACTTCTCCCATGTCCTCAGGAACAAACGTAACTACTCATAAAGCATAATCATGTTCATAATCAGAGGGGTATTAATATGCATATAGGATCTGAACATATGATCTTCCACCAAATAAACCAACTAGCATCAACTACAAGGAGTAATTAACACTACTAGCAACCTACTAGTACCAATCCCGGACTTGGAGACAAGAATTGGATACAAGAGATGAACTAGGGTTTTGAGAGGAGATGGTGTTGGTGAAGATGTTGATGGAGATTGCCCTCTCCCGATGGGAGGAGCGTTGGTGATGACGATGGCGATGATTTCCCCCTCCCGGAGGGAAGTTTCCCCGGCAGAACAGCTCTGCCGGAGCCCTAGATTGGATCCGCCAAGGTTCCGCCTCGTGGCGGCGGAGTTTCGTCTGAGGAGATGGCTTATGATTTTTTTTCCTCATCGAAAGACTCCATATAGCAGAAGATGGCCATCGGAGGGCCACCAGGGGGGCACGGGGTAGGGGGCGCGCCCCCCACCCTCGTGGGCAGGGTGTGGCCCCCCTGGTGAACTTCTTGTGCTCAGTATTTTTTATATATTCTGAAAACGTCTTCCGTGAAGTTTCAGGACTTTTGGAGCTGTGCGGAATAGGTCTCTAATATTTGCTCCTTTTCCAGCCCAGAATCCCAGCTGCCGGCATTCTCCCTCTTTATGTAAACCTTGTAAAATAAGAGGAATAGGCATAAGTATTGTGACATAATGTGTATTAACAGCCCATAATGCAATAAATATCGATATAAAAGCATGATGCAAAATGGACGTATCATTACACACGCGGTTGGCGCATTTTAATTAAGTCAAGTGTCAAGTTCTCTACAACCGGATATTAACAAATTCCCATCTGCCACATAACCGCGGGCATGGCTCTTGAAAGTTTAAACCCTGCAGGGGTGTCCGAACTTAGCCCATGACAAGCTCACGATCCGCGAAGACAATCCTCCATCGCGGGACCCTCCGATCAGACTCGAAATCCCGGTGCACAAGACATTTCGACAATGGTAAAACTAGTCCAGCAAGACCTCCCGGCGTGCCGACACCCTGATAATAGCCGTGCATATCTTGTCTTAGGCCACGTCCGGATGGGTCAGCCTATAGGTATATACCAAATACCTCGGGTTTCCCCGAGGCGGCGGCGCACGGCGGCGGCGGGCGAGACAGGCGGCGGTGCGGGAGGCGTGGACGCGCGGCGCTGGCGGCGGAGGCGCTCAGGCCCGGGCGGGCCGTCCTCGGGCTCGCGGGTCCGCGCGGCGATGGGAGGCGGCGGCGACATGTGGCGGGCGCAGAGTGTCTGCGGTTTAGATGGGCTAGTGGGCTGTTGTGGAGGGGTGTTGGGCTGCAAAGAGAGAGGGGTTTTGGTGGTTACACGGTTAACCGTTGGGGTATCAAACAACCTCCAAATGGAACGAAATTTGACAGGCGGCCTACCGGTGATATATCAAGGCCACTCAACAAATCTCGGCGCATTCTGAGAACGTTTTTCTCCCGCTCACGAAACGAGATCTGAGAGGTGCAACAGGTGCACGTGTGAGTGTCGGATTCTGAAACGGACAATGGGAAAAATGACCGGATGCAAGAGACAAACACGAATGCAAATGAGATGCACATGATGACATGAGATGAAATGCATGATATGAACAAAATGCAAAACGAGGACAAAACCCAGCCACGGAGGATATAACATATAACATTGCGGAAATGGCAAGAGTTGGAGTTACAATTATGGAATGTTACATCCGGGACGTTACACGGTATGATCTTGCTGAAGAACGGTAGGCGCCATTGATCGAACATGGGAGATCAGCACTTCTGTATCCCCATGGTCAACTTCCTTAGTTAGTAATTTCCACTGATGGAGAAGCAATAACAATTTAAACAAGCAGTCAACAGGTTTATTAGGGAAGACATGATCAACAGTAAACTTGTTTCTAGTGGTCCACAAGACCCAACACATAGCATGAACCCAACCCAGAACAATCGACGCTTCTGGCACGGAAGTTGAGAAGAGAGAGCATGGAGATCCCCAAAAGAGGACGGGGACCAGATAATATCTACCGTGACTGGATGTGTTTCCATATAAGTTTGGCCAGATGACAGTTATAAAGAATGTGATTGATATCTTCCCTAGCATCACAAAGGGCACATCAGAACTAGGCCGTTACTTTTACAAATCTGATCAGCCACGGGCAGCCTTCCACGGATCGCTTGCCACATAAATATATATTTTTACCTTGAGAGGGATCTTGGCACGCCAAATATCTTTGAATTTACTAGTGGGGGAGCCCACAGTCAACCTGGAATACAAAGATATAACTGAAAACCTCCCAGAAGAGGAATGGGGCCAATGACCGTGTCCTCGATCTTCGAGAGCAAAGGGAAGAGCTCGGCAAGATGCTGCCAGTCCACCAACTCTTTAGGAGAAAGCACACGATGAAGACCCATATCCTTGTTATTACGAGAGAGGTCCGAGATGGAAATCTCAGAAGACGAACAGTAAGAGAACAATACCAGAAAAGGAGAACATAAAGGAGAATCACCACACCACTAGTCAAGCCAAAAACACATGTTCTCCCCATTACCCACCACAAACCTGACATGAGCTCGAAAATCAACTGTAACTTCAAGAAGATACAATCCGGGAAGTATTTTGCTTTACGAATGTCCAACCATAAGGTCCCAGAAGAAGTATGAAAGATTCTCCACCACCATTTGATATTTATAAACTAAGTATTAATGATGCCCAACACCCCTAGGATTTTAGGCTTGCACATAAATTTCCATTTGACCACTCAAAGCGATGGGTTGCTCCTTTGATGTTGCTTTTTGTCTCCTTCACTCATGTTTGAGCACAAAGGGTGACACATCTTCAATTTGCGCTTAATATTTCCGTTTTGGACGCTTGTCTTGTGTGTTGTCTTATAAGTTTAAGCCGATTCCGAGCATTCATGTATCATGTAATCCCTGACCGGTTGATGACTTCATTAATCTAAACTCGGGTTCGTATTGAGTCTTTTACTCTAAAAAATGGTCATGGGACTGTTTTTTGGACGTGTCTAGTGGGCGGCCGGCTGCCCACTAGTGCAACCGAGCGGCCGGCTGAAAAAGGAAACCCCCTGTCCCCATGAAACAGAAAAGGAAGGGGCTCATTAAAATAGGCCGATCGAGCCCCCACGTAGCCAGCTGTCCCCAGCTCGCACCCACGCCCCCGCTCGCCCCCACGCCTCAGTCCCTCCCACGCTGCCTTTTTCTTCTTCTCCACGCCAGAAGCAGATCCAAAAGAAATCGCCCCCAACCCTTCTTCCTCCTCCTACACAGCCGCCATGGGAGCCCCAAAGTAGAAGGAGCTGCTTCAAGATCTAAAGGGCAGGGTGGTCAGAGCCATACCAGGCAGTAAGATCAAGCAGGTAAGCCCCCTCTGCACCTCTTCACTTCCCCCTTTCTTCTACTGCATAGGCATATGTAAACCCCCTTCTCCATGGATCCATGGAGAATCTGCTTCAAAAAAGAGGTGAATCTGGCACATCACACCAGCCTACTTGATGTTACTGCTGGATGTGTTAAACATGCCAAAAACTACTTGATGCATGCCAGACAAGTTTCTACCACCTGGATGTGTTAAACAAGCCAACTAAAAACAAGTTCTCTGGCCAATTAAAACATGATTAAAGCCAACTCAACAAAGCATTGTAGCCAAAAACTAAACGTGCATTCTACCAACTTGTAGTATATTGTTTGCAAAATGAACAAAAAATTGACTACCTAATAGATATGTGCAACGAAAAATTCATAAATGTGCAACTGAACATGCATCCTAGCCAACTGAACCTATATTCTGGCAACTCGGCATGCATGCTAGCCAAAACTAAAACATGCATTGTACCCCACGTGTTATCTGTCCAACTAAAAAACATGTATCCTGGCCAACTAAACATGTATCCTGGCCAAGTAAACATGTATATTTCGCAATACATGTTTGTGAGTGAACACTTTGGGAAAACTGTAGTATATGTGCAAATAAAAAACATGTTTTCTGGCCAACTAAACATGCATGTTGGCAAAAAACTGAGAAAATGTATCCTGGCCAACTGAGACATCTATTCTAGCCAACTGAATGCATTAACTGTCCAACTGAACATGCATGTTGGCCAAAAACTGAAATAAATGCAACCTGGCCAGCTGAGACATCTATTCTAGCCAACTAAAAACATTGAATGTCCAACTGGATATGTATGCTGGCCAAGTGCAAAGATGCATCCTGGCAATTGAGACGTCTATTCTAGCAAAAACCAGAAATCTGTAGTGCAACAGGAAAAGCAAAAGAACTTTTGTCCATGGCTAATGAAGCCACAAACCATATTAACATATTCACACATATAATCTTGTCCCACGCATATATTCTGGTCCCACACCTATTGCAAACCATATTAATATGTTCAAATATACCAGAACTAGAAACATAAACGACGATGAAAAACATATAACTATAATCTGTCCTCCAATTCTTCTTTCTTCTTTCACCTGGATTTTCCTTCTCAAATGTAGCATCCAATTATGTGCAGAAAAATCTGAAAAGAGTTCCTTGTGAAACGGAAACCTACAGATCATTACAACAAAACAAAAAGGGGGAAAGTCAGAAAAACTCTATAGCAAAAAGAAGTCATGCTTTTGCCAGTTATTTACTGCAAACTGTGCAACTAACATAACAAATCTGTGCAAACAAAAAATTTCATAACTATTATAATAAAAGATTATGCTACGGTCATGTTGTTTTTGGAACTAAGATTATCACAAAATGGTGTGCAACTGCCTATTTACTAAGTTTTTAGGTTGTTTGAAACACTCTTTTTCTGTGGTTACCAACTGATGACATCAATTTCTTCTTTTTATATATGTGCAGGGAGTGTGTGGCAGCATCCAAGAACAAGGAAAAAATGCTTGATCTCAATGAGTTGCCTCCAGATCTCAATGAGCTTCCTCGTGATATGGATCAGCAGCAACCTAGCATACAACAAGGAAATTGGATAGAAAATGGTCGATCTGTTTACTACACGCAGGCAAGTCGTGATGGTAACCCTATGGGCCATGACAATGTGGCAGGCCAGTCATCAGCCCGTGGTGCCCCTATAGTGGTGTCTTTGCAGTCAGAGAGCCATACTCTTGATGACACAGGAACCGAGGCAAATGTTCCTGGTCCAACCAGGACTGAGCTAGAAGTTGGGGCTGTTGACAGAGCTGTGCAAGTAGAAGAAGGAGAGGATGAGGCTGGTTCTCAACCTATGGAACCCTATGTTGGCATGAGGTTTGACAGCCTTCAAATTGCTAAGGATCACTACAACAACTACGCACTACGGATGGATTTCTCTATCAAGATGAACACCTCTAGACGGACAGCCCGCACCAATGAATTGATAAAACAACAGTTTTGCTGCAACAAGTTCAAGAAGCCCAAAGCTGATGATGGAGGAGCTGAGGCTCCTCCTGTCCTGGACCCTATTCTAGATCCAAAATCTGTTAATAGTGATGAGGAGATGGAAGAAGAACCTCCAATATTTGCTGAAGAGGAGGCTGGTACTAGTAAGAAGAAGAAGAAGCGCAAACGCAAGACAATAAAGCAGACTGAATGCAAGGCGAAAATGTTGGTGAAGCTGACAGATGGGCGATGGGAGGTGACGCACTTTGTTCGTGACCACAATCATCCGCTTGTGAACAAACTGTCATTGTCCAAATACTTGAGATCCCACCAAGGCATCTCACCTGATGAAAAGGAGTTTCTGCGCATCTTGTATAACTGCAACTTGACTACAGGTGTGGTGTTTTTCTATATCCCTTGAAGAATTAAGTTTCCCTCTAGGCAGTCCAGTGTGCAACTGTTATGGTACTACTGTGCAACTGAAATGGCTTAACTGTGCAACTGGTGTCCAACTTCCCATGCTTCTTGTATATCACTTTTGGTGCTTCTTGTGCACCTAGATTGTCTTTACTGTGCAACTACACAATGTCCTGTATGCAAAAACTGCAACGTGTTTTTAAAAAGGTGCAGCTAGGTGTCCATTTCCTGCGATTATGTTCTGTGCCAACACGTGTCCTATTACTGTGCAGCTGGATGTGCCATTTGTGCAACTAAAAAAAGGATATACTGTTTGTTTTTGTATTATGCAGGACGAATGATGCATGTAATGGCAGGGTTCTATGGATCTGAGATGATGGTGCCGTTTGGACCAAAGGCAATAACAAATCTTTGTACAAGTCTCCGTAGAGATGACACAAAGGAGGGTGATCTGATTGAGACAATTGCGCACTTCAAGGATATACAAAAAACCGATCCAGACTTCTTCTATAAGGTGAAATATGATGAAGAGGACAGAGTTGTCAACATATTCTGGGTGGACGGTTTAGCTCGAAAAGCTTATGCGGAGGCGTACCACGATTGCATATCGTTTGACACCACCTACATGACCAACTTGTACAATATGTCGTTCGCGCCCTTCATAGGAATAAACAGACATGGCCAATCTTTCATGCTGGGTTGCGCGTTTGTGAGGCAGGAGTTGGCATCGAGCTTTGATTGGGTCTTTGGAGCATTCCTAGAGGCTATGGATGGCAAACCTCCTGACAACTTCATCACCGATCAGGATGGTGCGATGAGGCAGTTAATACAGAGCATCTTTCCAACCACCGTGCACCGCTGTTGTCGATGGCACATCATGAAAAAGGCTCAGGAAAAGGTTGGTTGGCTGCTGTGCCGGAATCCAGGACTCTCTGATGATTTCAACAAGTGTGTTGACTTCAGCTTCACTATAGACGAGTTTGAGCAGAATTGGGCTGGGTTAATGATGAAGTATGAGGCTATGACACACACGCACTTTGAGAAGTTGTACGAATACAGGTCAACTTGGGTGCCGTGCTACTTCAAACACAGGTACTTCCCCTTCCTCCAGTCTACACAGCGTAGTGAGGGGTTTAACGCCGTCCTCAAAAGATATGTGAACCCACACAACTCAATGCTGAACTTCGTCAAGCAATATGAAAAAATCCAGAACCACATCCTTGCCAAGGAAGGTTGCAATGATTACAGGACAGAACACCTTGAGATTGAGTTGTGGTCCAACTTCCCAATAGAGAAGCAAGCTTACAAAACCTATACTAGAGACCTTTACCGCAAGTTCAAAGAAGAGTTTGAGCTGATTGGACGTTATAATGCATTCCAAGTTGGTGCTGATGTGTTTGAGCTCAGACCGAACCAGGAATTTGTTGCGAAATATGGTTCTCGAAACTACTTGGTGCAGGCATGGGTGGAGGAGGGTTCCTATTTGTGTGAGTGTTGTAAAATGGACAAGGACGGCATCCTCTGTTGCCACATCCTCAAGGTGTTCACCCATGTTGGCGTTGATGTCATACCGGAAAGCTACCTGCTAAGACGGTGGACACCTACTGCTGTACCTAGTGCGCCAGGGACTGGTTATGAGCAACCGGATAAAATGCCTCCTCAATCAAAGAAGCAGATAAGGGAGAGGAACATGATATACGATTTTCGGAAACTAGCAAAGTTTGTGAGTGGTTCTGATCCAGCACAAGCTATTGTATACAAGCATATGCGTGCAGCACGTACCGAGATCGGCCACCTGAACAAGTCCAAGAAAAAGAAAAAACCGACTGCTACAACGGGGCCATCAGATGATGGCAACCCTCGAGGACCTCCTCCACCTCCAGGTAGCAATCAAGGGGCTCATCATCCAGGTAATTACCTGCCCCAACTCCTAATCTAACTAGGTGTGTAACTTCAGTTGCCCACATCATTGTGCCCAGTTGCACACACCATGGTAGCCACTTGGACAGAACATACTGCCTAGTTGCACACGCTGTGTTAGTTCAAGCATCAAGATAACACAGCTAACTTATTTTTCCAGTTCTGGATATAGGTGATGTCAACCCTCAAGGACCTCCTCCCCCTCCTGGTTGTACACGGCATCCTCCGCCACCTCCTCCCCCGCATGCTCCTCCCAATGGCCCTACAGGCAGCACTCAGGGGGCTCGTCATCCAGGTAATTACCTGCCCCCAACTCCCCATCAAACTAGGTCTGTAACTCCAGTTGCACACATCATGGTGCTTAGTTGCACCGAACAGGCTACCTAGTTGCGCACGCTCTGTTAGTTCGAGCATCAAAAAGATAAACACAACTGACTTGTTTGTCCTGTTCTGCCTATAGGTGATGCCAACCCTCAAAGACCTCCTCCCCCGCTAGGTCCAACTAGCAGTTCCCTTTGTGCTACTCCCAATGGACCTACAGGCAGGACTCAGGGGGCTCATCACCCAGGTTAGTACCTTCACCGACTCCAAAACAAAAACTAGGGTGAGTGACTTTAGTTGCACATATCATAGTGCCCAGTTGAACAGAACATGCTGCCTAGTTGCGTGCGATGTGTTAGTTTGAGGATCAAGCTAAAAATCTAACTTGTTTTTCATGTTCTGCCCATAGGCGACTACAATCCAAGTACCATGACAGGCCGTGCTACTGCAGGTGTTTTTTTCAACTTAACTTGCACACAGCAACCAGTTAGTTGCACAAAATGTACTGTGTGGTTGCACAGAGCATCAGTGTTGGTTGCACAATAACAAAAATACTAAACTTTTTATATGATTATTACACAGGTGATCGTGACGGTCCTACTGCCCCGTTGGGGGCTGCATCCCTTGCACAAGCTTCTGATGATTTTGTGCCTAGGGATCCTCCAAGGTCTACTACAAAGGGTAGGGCAAAGAGTCGACGGTACAAATCGGCGCTGGAGCTACACCCAAAGAAGAAAAACAAATGCAGCCAGTGCCAATCTACAGAGCACACTGCTGGTGTGTGTCCACAGAGGCTCCTGTGATTCTGTTTCCTCATTTGTAACTTTGGAACAAAAAAGGAAAATAATGATGTCTTTTTTAGCAATGTTGGGACCAAGTGGACACATTCAGCATCTATGATTCCTCTTTATCTAATTTATGCTGCTTGAATTAGTTCATGCACTGTGTAAAAAAAAGTTGCTATTTGTGCCTTTGTTGGCAACTGGTTAAATATTTAGTTGTTGAACAATTGTATATCCAGTGCTCCTAATGTATCAACAAAAGTGATGATATTGAGTTGCAAACGCAATTACTAGTAGTGTGCAACTACAAAATCTACTTAATAAAATTGTACAAACCAGCAACTTCCTCCATGGAGCAGAAAAAAAAATAGTACTGACCTACTCCTTGTCGTATCTCAGCAACTTCCTCCATGGGGCGGTGTTGTGCACGCTGGTGAGCCAATCATATGCCAGCTTCTTCCTGATGTTGAGTACTTCCTTGGGGTCGTAGTTGGGCAGTTGGCTACCATTCCACTCGGTGGCATTAAGCAGTGCGAACAACCCACACTCATTACTGCAAAAATGGGCAAAAAAATTGTCACATAAAATTAAAACCAAATAAAGGTAATGCACTCTATGCAACTGCTTATGTCCTACTGTGCAACTGTTTGTGTTCTACTGCAACTCATTATGTGCCACTGTGCAACTGCTTACGTGCCAGTGTGCAACTACTTATGCGCCACTCTGCAACTAGCTAGACAATCCATTAGAAACTCATAAAAATGATAAAACAGATTGAAGACTAGTACTGTGTCTTAAAAATACTAAAGATTGCACATGTAGAAAAATTTAAAAACTACAAAATGATGGTATATGATTGAGAAGGAATGAAATGCTTATTGTCTTACTTGCCGAGCTGCTTCGGTACGTCAATGTCAATAATCTGGAAGTGCTCGATGCTGAACTTTGGGTAATGCTTCCTCCATAGCTGGCGTACTTCCCCTGCAATGGTAGAGGCGGTGTTCATCAGCTCAATGTTGTCCAGCGTCCTGCTTGAATCAAGAACTTCGAAGCGTCCGTCCCTCAAGTTGACACTGAAGACCCAATAATGCCTCCCTCCGTCCTTATCGGTTACATCTGCGCACTCGAGCACTGGCAGCATGACCTGCAAGCATGAACGATTTCAGACACAAATACAAGCTGTAGCTAAGAAAAATAGTAAAAGACTTGGTCAAGTTAAAGACGGGTTGCAACAAGTATCTGCCAACTAACAGATGTGTCATGTGCAACTGTACATGCTGTGGGTGCCAACTGAGAAAAGATTGATCATGTGGGCACAACACTCACCAAGTCTTTCTTGTCGAGACGGTTCTTGTAATCAAACTTCTTGTTTATCTCATTCACATTGTGGATCCCTTGCTATAATTTTATCTGCAGAGATTATAAAACATGGCTCAAAACTCCTTAGTAGGTGAAAGGCCTCCCTCAAATGGTCAACGAAAAAAGTGCTACAGAACAAAGATGAGGGTAAAAAGAAGGTTTTGGAAAAACTTACAGAAAATCTCAGTGGCATAATAACCTTCTTTGACCCTTCTGGTAAGTTATCCATGATGTGTAAGATTCCAGTCTCAATAACAATTTTTGACAACCATTGAACCGGCTTCATCGAATCAACTAACTCCTTTAAAGAAATGTAGAAAGCACCATACTTGATTATCTTAGGGCTGATTTTTTTTTTGAAAGCAATAAAAAGACAAGTTAGCTCGAAGGGTCACAGCAGCAAAAAAATGTGCATGAAAATGAAAACAGAACAGTGTGCAACTAAAAGCCTTGTTCTGTGCAACATGCTATGCTTTCTATGCAACTAAGTGGCTGGTCCTATGCAACTGAAAAAGATATGTATGTAGGATGTGGGGAGTTAGTTTACCTGGTAGCTCCATCATTTGCTCCTTTGTGATGCCTGACCCAATACAAGAGGGCGGCGTAAAGCTTGTTCACTATCTCATTGGTGCTGAAAGTCTTCTTCTTGTTGTAGTCGATGAATGGAGACCTTTGAGATGCTGCGGGCCTTCTTACCCTGCTCTGTCTTCGTGCAAGAGGTGGTCCCGAAGAACTGCTCGTGCCAAGTTCTGGTTCTGCGTATATCGGGGTGTGGCAATTCTCTGGTGAACCAACATCTAGTTCTTGAGCTATTGCCTTGCCAGCATCAGCAGCATCACATCCTTCATTCACAGCTGCTGGGTCCAACTCACACTCATCGATGCAGATCACACCGTCTTTCGCTGTTTCTGCTGCTGGAGCAGGTGCTGGAGCATCACCATCTATGTCGAGGTCAAAAGATGGTGCATCGCAGAACCCGTCACCATGATAAGAGTTTGATCTTCGTAAGGGTTCAAGGACCAGGGCATCTCCTTGCGGCACAAACACGGGTGCATCATTCACTGACTTGGTTCGCAATAGTGTTGTAGTTGGCGGCCTTGGAGGCTTGCACCTACTTATAATGTCGAACACCTCCTCTTGTGTTAATGGTTGCTGAAAGTCAGCTCTTGGGGACGGCACTTTGATAGTTGGATCACCTCCTTTTGTGTTTGGCATTGAAGTATCTCTATGAGTAGGCACCTTGGGACTTGCAGTTGCAGTGGTGCCTTCCTGACCAGTTGTGGTGGTTTTGACTGTGACCATGCTGCTAACTAACACATCAGTTGGCACACTGGTATATGTAGTTGGCATCTTTCCAGTCTGAGTTGGCAGCAACCTAGCAGAACTTGGCACCCCTGCATCAATGGCTGCGGCTTGCAGCTCTCTCTCGTCTCTGAACCCCAAATCTTTTGTGGCATGTTCCCCCTTTGCGCCCCTGGCAAACTTGACAATCTTCTGCTTAGGTGGTTTTGGTGGGACTGTTGAAAGGGGAGTCTTCCCGTTGATCTGTTGAACTTCTCTGACATTGGTTATCTCTCTGCTCACTACAGTTGGCATATCAGTTTGAAGCACGGCTTCCTTGACCATATTTACTTCAGCATCTGCACTCACCATCTTCTCCTTGGTTTGAGGCAACTACAGATTCTTCTTCATTGAAACTGCTTTACGCTTCTGTACCACGTGAGGGTTTGCCGTGGATGCTACCTTGCTCTTGCTGGAGCTTAGGTCTGGGAGCTGCTTTAAATATTCCTTGTATTTTTCCTTTGAATGAACCCAATCAAGACCCTTTCCTGCTTCCTCCATATCAATTTGATTCTTTTCAGCATCACTTGATAAGAACAGGCTCTTGTCAATGGCAAAGTTGATCTTCTCACACATATCTTTGTCGCTGAAATCTGGCACGGGAAAGGTGGTTGGCAAAGCTGGCTTCAAGTTGCAGAGCTTGAACATATCAATGCTGCCCTAAGACTCTGCTTCATCATTTTTCTTTAACTTCGGCAAATCCTTATCTTTCCAGCAAGTTTTGTCAATCAACATCTGTAGTGTGCTCTTGCTACTCAATGAATTGCTGCTGCTCGCAGGGGTGGCATAAGTGCTAGTCCTCCTAGATGTGTTGCCACCTGTACCACCAGAACCAGGGGCGTTGTCATCATCATCGTCATCGCTGCTGTCGCTGCCTCCATTGGATCCCCCTTTATCATCACCATAACCATCCTCGTCTTCTTCATCATCGTCTTCTTCCCTCTCACTGCCATTAGCTGCTGCGCCTTTGTCTTCACCCCTCTCACTGCCATCAACTGCTGCCCCTTTGTCCCCATCCCCCTCTTTGGCCTCACCTTCTTCTTCCTCCTCTGCATCACTATCTTCTTCCTTGTCCTCCTCCTCTCCTTTGTCCTCTTCTTGTTTGTCCTCCTCCTCCCCCTCCTCCTCCCCCTCCTCCTCCTCTTCCTCCTCATCCTCCTCCTCCTCTGCATCTTCTTCATTTTCATCCTCATCCTTGTCCTCCTCCTCTGATTCATCCGCATCTGTGTCCTCATCGTCGTCAGCATCTATCGCTGCTTCCATTTCCTCATCTTCTTCTGACTCATCCTCAACAAACTCTTCTTCTTCTTGTATAGTTGACCGCCGTCTCTTTCTTTTTGGAGCACGGCGTGACGCCCCAGTTTGCATTGATGGCTGCTGTACGTAAGGATCAATATCTGGTTCCTCATCATCGATCTTGGCAACTGCTTCAATGAAGGTGCCAACCTGTTCAGTTACAGCCTTGCACAGCTCATTGACCACTTTCGCAATCTTTGCCTTTTTCTGCATCAACACAAAAAAGATTCAGTACTGATTCAGTTAGAAAAAATAATAAAAAGTAAAAATGTCTGTAACTGACCATGATGTGATAAGCAAAAACGACTAATACACACTTTCTGGCCAACTAAAAACATGATTCTAGCCAACTACACATGCACTGTGGCACAAACTAAAAAACATGCATTCTGCCAAAAGTTGATGACAATGGTTGTAAATGAACACTTTGACTGTCCAAAAGAACATGTGCAACTACAAAAGCTTATATGTGCAACTGAACATACATCACAGCCAACTAAATTCTGTATTCTCGCAACTACAAAAGTTATACATGTCCATCTGAACATACATCCCAGCCAATAGAAAAATATTGGTAAGTGATACAAGTTTCTGTATACAAAACACTAACCTGCGGATTGTATGTTATTGGTAACTTGGATGCCACGAATGCTTCAATTTGCAAAATTCCACCAAACAGTGGTGTCTGCTCCGTGCCTCTATACTCCTCTTTAAGCTGATGTGAAAAAAAAAGAAACAGAAAATAACAAGGTTATCAAAAATAGATTTGTGTGTTGAATGAAACCACACATTACAACCTGTGCAACTACAACAAGATACTGGGGTAGACAAATTCAACTATACATATATGCAACTGAACAAAGATACAAAAACTATGCAACACACATGGCACCTAAAAAAAGTTTCTCCCAACTGATGCAACACATCTGTGCAACAAGATTAGTAAAACTGTGCAACTTAAAAAAGATGGTGTGCCAATTTAAAATGAACATGTGTGCAGATTGCCAAACTGAAAGCTACAATCTGTGCAACTACATGCATTGTTGTGCCAGCTGATGACAGTTTTTTGTGCAATTTCCAAAAAGAGTGACCAGACATCAAAAGAACATAGAAGGAAGACACTGTTGGAAAAAACAAAAAAGAACTCACTTGTAATTTGCCGAACACACCAGGAGAGATAGTATCCTTCTTGATCACCTTGGCAATTAGAGTACTATCCCATACATTCGATCGTGTCGCGCAGTTGCTTACTGGGATGTCATGTACGAGCGCATCAAGGTATAGTATCTGCACCGGACCCAAACAAAAGAAAAGGCCAAGTTCAGTTATTGTTATGAGAATTTCAGCAAACTATAACTGCACAGAAAGAACAGGAACAGATGGAAAAAGTGGTCGTTTTCACTAACCATCAAGTGATACAAGCAGCAGCAGACAGTTTGCTTCTCCTGGTCCATGTTCCGGAAAGCTTCGTTAATGTGTTCTGCTACAAAGAGGCAGATGTTTGTATTCTTTAGCATTTGATGATCTAGCACAAGTCCATAACACTTTGGGCTGAGCTTCAAGGTCGTGGTTGGTGCTAGAAAAGTGCTGAAGGCAACCGCAAGCCAGGCCATAAAGAATGTGTCATCCGTTCTTCCAGCCATATCCTGAATCATCTTGAGCCATGTAGTGATCTGGGGATGAGAATTTCCAGTTATGTTGAAAGCCTGTCTGAATCTCCTAGTGGCATCCTTGTCAACTAAATATCTGACTTTTGGACCCTTGTTTGGGAGATCAAATACCCTCTGAACACTGTCAGCATCGACACGGATCCTTCCCCTTCCTGGGAAAACCATTTCAGAGGTCTGTGGCTGGTAGGACTGCACCAGGAACTTAGTGAGGTCCGCTGGAAGTGTGTTTGATAAGTTCAATAGCCCCCCGACCGACCTCGAAACTAGCTCTGATTTCTGTAGTGGGGTTAGAGAGGCGTTGAAATTTGTAAAGCGCACTGGTGATGCCCTTATCCTGCCTGCTTGTGATGGTCGCTCCACATCTTCCCCTGGAGCCACCTCAACTCCTTCACCGCTGCCCTATTGATTAGAAAATGAAAGCATTACACAAACATTAAACACAAGAGAAAAAACAAGAATGAAAGAAAACTAGCAATCATCATTTGGATCAGTATTAGAATGAGCTATATATTCATAAAACGGATCATGCCAACTAATATGATGTATTTGTGCAACTAATAAAGCTCATGAGGACAACTGCAAGACTGCCAGTGTGCAACTGAATGTGCAACAATAAAAATAGTAAATAAAAAAAGAACGAGACCTGGCAGCTACAAAAAGTTCTAGTGGATGTGCAACAATAAGAAATGATACTACAACACAAGAAAAACAGTAACTAAAAAAAGGTTTGCAAAGAACTATTCAAATAGCTCATAAACACACACAAAAAACCCACATACCTCATCATCTGCTGCGGGAGATGCGACAGCTTCTCCAGCAACTGCTGCCTGCACAAAAAAATGACCACTGATGTCAACTATGAAAAGATGCCAACTAGTGAACTACAAGATGCCAACTAATGTCAACTGTATTTAAATCAATATGACTAGAGATGTCAACTACAAAAAAATGGACTTGTGTCATCAGCATGCCACTTACCGACTTCCAGAATGCTGATTAAGCAACCAAAAGAAAACATGAAAAAAAAGACATTAGCATACATGCATAAGTTGAAAACAACTCAAAAACAAAACAAAAAAAAGGTTTGCAAAGAACTATTCAAATAGCTCATAAACACACACAAAAAACCCCACATACCTCAGCATCTGCTGCGGAAGATGCGACAGCTTCTCCAGCAACTGCTGCCTGCACAAAAAAATGACCACTGATGTCAACTATGAAAAGATGCCAACTAGTGAACTACAAGATGCCAACTAATGCCAACTAATGTCAACTGTATTTAAATCAATATGACTAGAGATGTCAACTACAAAAGGTTGTTATTGACAGACTAAAAACAAAAATAGTGGTCCAAACTGCTGCATAATTTAATCACTATCTAAAAAAGGCGAGAAAAACACTTATATTTGAGATTTTACTTACCCTAGAAGATGACTCAGCTCCCTTGCCAAGTGCTGCACGTCTAGTCCGCTTTACAACACGGAACTGATCAGCATCCTAAGAAAAAAAAAACATGAGCATGGGAAAAAACAAAAAAAATGTTATATGACCCAAACAAAACCAAAAAAATGGACTTGTGTCATCAGCATGCCACTTACCTCAACATCCTCTCCCTGCTCAACACTCTGCGCAGGTCGTGGCTGGCAATTAGCAGGACGCTTCGAGTTCCGGCGAAGCGGCTGACTTCCAGAACGCTGATTAAGCAACCAAAAGAAAACATGAAAAAAAAGACATTAGCATACATGCATAAGTTGAAAACAACTCAAAAACAAAAGAAAAAAAAGTGAAAAAAAATACATCTCCTTCATTGCCATCCGCATCTCCTCCTATTATAATCATTTTTGCCCTGCGGCAGGAAATACAACAAAAAAAACAAAGTTAGAAGATGTAGACAACCAACTACTACAATGATGCAGCCAACTGGGCAGTAAACCTTGTGCAAACTGGACATAAAAAAGCCAACTAACTTTTTTCTGCCTAGTTATTATTTGCCAACTGTGACAAGTAATACCTAGGCAGAAAAAAGTTAAGTAAAGGCAACAAGCTCAGTGAGATAACTTATTCTAAAAAAAGCGTCCCTAGTTGAACATGAGGGGAGACACATAAAAACAACCATATCCACAACAAAAAGACTTGCACATTGAGAAAAATTAAAAAATGGAAAAATGGCAAGCATTGGTACTAATTTGCACAAATCAAGGGGTCCTAGTTGCACAAAGCACGAGAATAACACATAAACCACCACAGCCACCACAACGCTGGTGGATTGGGTAGATTATATTGGAAAACTGGCAAGCATTGGTGCTAAAATTGCACAAACAAGAGTCCCTAGTTGCACACAGCAGAGGGGAAAACAGCCAACTCATGCGCAAAATGAGTTAGAAGATGCGCAAAATGAAGTACAGAACCAACTAGTACATGGATGCACCCAACTAATCAGGCAACTTGTGCAACTGAACGACGCATAGACAGACAACCTAGCACAAAATAGCAAGCAAACTAAGCAGGGCAACTAGTGACCATTGTAAAACACATGAACAACCAACTTGACCACGAAAGTAGGGCAACTTGTGCAACACAAAAACAGTATATATATACAGCCAATTAGTATATGGATGCATCCATCTAATTGTGCAAATGAACAACATATAGACGGTCGACCTAGTGCAAAACAGCAAACCAACTAAGCGGGACAAACTAGTGCAGGTGTAGAACATATAGACAGCCAACTAGTAAAAGTGATGTAGCCAACTGAGCAGGCAACTTGTGCAACTGAACAGTATGTAGACACCCAACTAGCAAAAAATTGGTGCAACTGCAGAACATAGGGACAACCAACTACTATATGAATGAAGCCAACTGGATAGAATTTTGTGCAACTGGAACACAAGTGTCTACCAACTACACGGCAACTTCTGCAAAACTCGAACACAACTAAGAGACAGCAAGTTCACAGAACCGCAATTGCATAGCCAACCAGTTCATAAACTTCCTGCAGCGGCCATGAACATCGAATCAAGAACGAATCGTGGGACAAAAACCACCACCACCACTACCGCACAAAAACGAAGCAAAACACAGCGAAAACACAGCAAGGGCTCCCCCCTATGCAGCCCGCCACATCCGCCACCCATCGACCTAGACACCACCTCGCCACCGGCGACAAGAGAGAGGGGGGAGGATAGCAGAGGGCAGTCGCGGACGTCTGCCTCGAGCGCAAATCCAACAACCACCTGCACCAACAACAAACGCATTCCCCCACGAATCCCCACCATTACAGATCCAATGACACTGTGACTAGTCGAACAGAAGCACACCCATCCCATCCGAAAAGCGTCTACACCAAAACAACCGTGCGAGTAAGTTGACCACAGAAACCGCAGAAACCCTAGGAATCCCAGCCCGCCATTTCCGCCGCCGACGACCTCGAGACGACCTAGACCCCCGGCGACGAGACAAAGAAAGGAGAGATGCACTGGGTACCTGCAACGCCGACGAGGGCCAGCAGCGAATCCCCGCTCGGTCCACCGGAGATTTGGAGAGCCGCGGCGCGATTTCGCCGCGGAGCGAGAGCGAGGGCGGAGGAGAGGAGCGGAGAATGGGGGAGGAACAGGAGAGAAAGGGGGAGAAAGAGCGAGAACGGCTCGCGTTTCAAAAACGGCCGCCCACGATCTACGCCACGCCCGCTTACATGTGGGTCCACGCTCGTCCGGATAAGGACAAACCGCCCACGACCGCGTGGTTGGACGGACCGACCAGGCGACACCTGGCGCTCCCCCGAGGCCGATCGCAAGCGATCGTGCGGTCGCGAGCCGGCCGCCCGGATCATCTATTTGGTGCGCGGCCACTTTTTAGATTTTAGGCTGTTTTTTTAGGTAAAAAGATTTTTTTTAGGCAAAAAAATGTGTTGGCATCTCCTCGTGCTTCTCAAATAAGGCTCGACGAGCAATGGGCCATGACAGGCTATCTCACCTCCGATCTCTTGCAGCCCAGTACGAAACAAGATCAGAAAACCGCGTGCCGTACGTAGTATCGTTCAACAGAGCCGGCCAGCCAGCCGGGGACAGGGTCGCAGGTGACCCCGAAGCCGCGTGCAAGCTACGCGATGCCATCCCCCGATCCAGCACGTTGGCGCCCGCGCGGACGGCTCGGATGCTGTCTCCGTGCTGCATATTCCCACCCGACCCCGATTCTTCCAGGCCAGGGCGGGCGTTGCAACGAACAAACAAACGCTGCTTTCAGAAGAAGGGTTCTTCCTTCTCCACTTCTTCTATCCCGTCACACGAGTCCGACGACGACGACTTGAGGGAGAAGACGAAGAGGAAGCCACTCCCGAAAGATTCGACGGGAATTTTGTTGTTCGTCCGGGGGATTCCCAGCGATCGGCCTATCTCCGGCGGCGGATGGGGCAGGCGTTCCGCAAACTGTTCGATGCCTTCTTCGGCAACAGCGAGATGAGGGTACGGCGGTCTTCCCTGTCAGATAGGAGATCACCGTCCCCCTTCTGATGCTCCTCTAAGAGCTGCCCGTGCTGTATCGTGCTGGTTCTTTTTCTTCGGGCCATTTAATTGATGTTGTACTCGATTTTCAGGTCGTGATGCTTGGGCTGGATGCAGCGGGCAAGACCACCATCCTGTACAAGCTGCACATCGGGGAGGTCCTCTCGACTGTCCCTACGATTGGTAGGTTATTCAGATTTTTTTTCTTGGTATCAGCTGAATTGTTGGTTAACTGAAGTTATATCAAGGCCTTACTGATGTGTTAAACTGTTAATGAGGGGAGGCAAGCGAGTTGTTGCTGTTGGTAGTAGAGGAATAAATCAACCTGCCGTATATTGTCTTGCGGAACGGGGGTTTGGGAACTTGCTTATGTAAATGTGGTTAGCTGAACACTCTGATCTACTCCCTCCGTTCCAAAATAGATGACCCAAGTTTAGTATAAGTTGGGTCATCTATTTTGGAACGGAGGGAGTAATATTTATGCCTGATTTTTTCTTTCTGGTTAGCTGAGCACACACCCTTGCAGTTTAGATAGTAATAATCATGCAAGAGTCAACCAGTTAACCTGCTAGTCAGATTGGCCTTAACAGACAGCGGTCTTAAATCTTTTATGAGGTTTAGTTGAAAAAGGAACTACCAAGTGCTGATGTTGCTTTTCTGCTCTTACTAATAGGGTTCAATGTTGAGAAAGTTCAGTACAAGAACGTGCTGTTTACAGTGTGGGATGTTGGTGGCCAGGAGAAGTTGAGGCCCTTGTGGAGACATTACTTTAATAACACAGATGGATTGGTATGTTCCAATTACTCTAGTTATACAAACTTGACAGATGTATACCCGTCTTTTATCTTTCTGCTGAGGTATTTATGGTTGACCTTTCAAATGAAATTTGTTACTGTAGTTTGGTTCTTAGCTGGTTATGGAAATCCAATTTATGTTCTGTCTCTGTTCATTTATCTGGAAAGCTAGCCCAGGCTATCTTCTCAGTAATTTCTATGTTGAAATCTTGATTTTGGTCCCTCGCAAAAACAAAAACAAAAATCTTGATTTTGGCGTTATATTTCTTGTGGCCCATCTATTTCATTTTATTTTATTGCCATTTTGCACTTTTTGGTCCCACACATCAGGGACCCAAACCCAGTGGTGATAATGGAGCATAAGATGGCAAAAATTAAGGTGCCTATGAACACATTTAGTTCTTCAGCACATAGTTCAATTTCCTACATCTTGTTAGAGCTGGAGAAAGCTTTCAGTTCTTCATATCCTGCTTCTGAGCTCGTAGGTGAACTTGCTGACTAGTACTCCCTCCGTACACAAATATAAGATGTTTTGGATATTTCAATATGAACTGCATATGGACTGAAATGAGTGAACAAACACGTGTCTACTTACATTCGATTCACACAAAAAAAATCAGAACATCTTATATTTGTGAACGGAAGAAGTAGAAACATAAAGGGACCACTCATGAGCAGCTCAATTATCTTGATTCGACTTCTTAAGTTTCAGTTATCACTACTATTCTTATGCACAAAGAGTGCCAGCAGATGTTCTCACTTTTAAAAGAAATACATGAAAGTAAATTATTAGTAGCAACTTTTCTGATAATCTGGTACTAACCCTTAAAGTGTTGCTAGTATTTATCACGTACTGTACAAAGCCTATCTTTTCAAATTTAGAATTATACTTGGATTATTCTGTGTTTTTTAACCTGGTGGAACTGTGCAAAGTTGTTAAGTAGTAAGTTCTAATTGTCTACAATGTGAATATAGTTAATCTTACTCTGGACAGCTGATGTTTGTCAGTAAAACCTTATTAGTCATTAGGACAGCTAGATCATGCCCTTCATTCAAAACCTTAGTCTTCACTTATGTTTTCTTCTGTTTTTGGAAGACAATTGTAGGGGAAACCTCATCCGTATGAATAGTAATGTAAGTTAGCGTCTGTGAGGATTTGAACCAAGGTAGTGGGATTGTACATCCACCCCACTCAGTTGAGGTGGACTAACATTTGTTGTCTTTCTCTTGAATGATCTGTGTGTAACGTTGGACTCTCGATGTGTTCATGAACATATTCAACTATGATATATAAATTATAATAACATCCTCACCGTTGCAGATCTACGTGGTTGATTCATTGGATAGGGAGAGAATTGGAAAAGCCAAAGCAGAGTTTCAGGTTTGTAAAGTGTCATAACTGCTCATTGATGTCTTATTATGTTTTCTTTGTGATGAAGCTAATATTTGGCATCTTTGTTGCAGACAATAATCAACGATCCTTTCATGCTTAACAGTGTCATATTGGTATTTGCCAATAAACAAGATATGGTAAGACTACAAAACTTGACCACTATTTTAAACACAAACATGCTTGAATATATTCTTAAGATAACAAAACTTGACCGCCATTTTTAGCAGATATGAGAAGTCTCTGCTTGTTAGTGTTATGGACTGTAGGTGAATGAATAGGTGTCAGAATATATATTTGCTCTTTTGCACTCGTTCTCCACTCCTTTTGGTTGTGATAGTATACGAGACCATCGTTGCTGCTCCTGCCTAACATAGCTTTGTTGCTCATTTAGAAAGGGGCGATGACACCAATGGAGGTGTGCGAAGGCCTTGGCCTCTATGATTTGAAGAACCGCGTCTGGCACATCCAAGGTTCCTGTGCCCTCAAAGGTGATGGTCTTTATGAGGGCTTGGACTGGCTGTCAAGTACTCTGAAGGATCTGCAAGCGTCCGGTCGCCTACCCTCAGGAGGGACCTAACAGTTCTAAGTAGCACTTCTGCTTATAAGATCCTAATGCTCATACTAACAACCTTTGGATGAAAGATGACACCAGAAAGAAAGAAAAAGATACTGGTGAGGAACACCTTATAGCCACATATCCAGTTTTCGTGATAAGCTTCGGTGTTGATTCTGCTGAAGAAAAGACCTTGCTTGGGTCTGACCGCATCAAATTTACCTGTACAATCTTGTCATGGATAGTGTGGATTCTCTAATTCGTGACATATTTCATGTAAATTTTCCTGTGAGTTTAGAGAAGCTAACCATCTTATGCTTTTGTTCACATATGAGGACTGGAACATAATGTTATTGATGTAAATTTTCTGTAAGATAATTTTGGCATGATACAATTTATGCCCCCCCCCCCCCATCTCTTGTCGTAGTTGACTGTTTGGTTTCTGGAGGTTTTTGTTTTGGTGGATTGCTAGTGTTCCCTAGCCTCTGCTTTCTATAAACGCAGGCACGTATGGTCTTCTCTCTAAAACGAAAATACTTGCCGAATCAAAGAGGAGACTTGCGCAGGCCAAAAGGGTGGATGCCTTTGTTGGTTTGCTATAGGAACGTACCATTCTTCTCTGAATCATGCACCTAAATTTCATATTAGCAAACACTGTTACAAACTGAAACTGTTATTTCTGGGTTTGTCAGTTGTACCGCACGTTTATTTATTTATTTTCGTATTTTCTACATGTGAGCAAAAAAAATGGCATTCCACAAAGGGGAAACTAGATTGAACAATCTTTACCGGTTGCACTGGGTTATGGCATCTTCAACGCGTCTACATTCATAGAGATAATGAACATAGATAACTCTGCGTAGCATTGACGCCTACGCCTATGAGACATGGAAAATAATACTCCCTCCAATTCATAGTTTGAATTTTTCTTGTTAGAAAATGGAAGAGAAAACCGAGCACACTCGTACCCTTCCACAAAACCGGTAGCTTTTGAGAAAAAACCAGCTCCCCTTCGCGACGTGTTGATCGAGGAGTTTTTCTCACCTATGACTTGCAGGGATTGGGTGATCAACACCTGAACCCCGTGGGGGATGATTCCCTGTCATGATCTCCCATTCGATTAACCCCACGCCGCCGGTTCCGTCGCCTTGACAAGAGACACACATACAGGAGAGAAACGAAGCTGATTTTTCCGGGG
>NC_041390.1:506962290-506987722 GCF_002162155.2 Triticum dicoccoides
TTTTTTCCACGTGGTTTTGAGGGGTTTGGGTTGGGGTACATTGCCGAATGCACCAGATCAAACAAATTGGGATTATTTCCTAGTGGGGCCGATCTGTGTGGATCCCCGTAGTTTGGGCCCAAAAGCACGCTGGGGAGGGCGTAACCGAACATAGCCTTAGAGTGAGTGATCCCTCCGCCAAGTGATATTTGGGTCTGATAATTTATTTTTCTAACAATGATCGATGATTTTGCATATATTTTATCATAGTACAATGTGACTACGATAATTGCGGGGTCACTATATGAGTTTGTTTCAGTTATGTTCTAAATATGCTTTTGGGTTTGAAAACCAGTTCATGTTCTTTTTTTCTTGAAAAACACTTTCTCTTATATTAATGTATTAAATGTTATTACAATCGTTCTATACATCATTCGCCATGCAGTGCGAAAAACTATTTAGGAGAAAACCATCCGACCTATTATCAAAGTTAAATTTAGCAGTCCATGGGCCATCGTATTGATGCTTGATCTTCGAAAGCTTAAAGCTATGAAGAAACTTAGTGATGCTCTTCTTTAGATTAACAAGAGGAGACCTGCCAAGGTTTTCATTTGCAAGGAAAGAAACCACAATCACACAATCATCCATAGATGTATCTCTTCTCCTCTTATACAAGGGCTCTAGATGAGTCAAATCCAATCCCAAAAACATCCCATGGAGGCCAAGAAAGTCATAGGAACAAACGGGGAGGAAATCCATGAAGAATCCTGTCTGTTCTGGGCGATTTCGTGCTTTTTCTGGGCCTAGTATGACCGTCGGTATGACCCATCCTGGTCATACTGTGCGTCGTCAAAAGCTCTGGACCCCTTCGGTATGGTGTCCATAACTTTTGCATACAAACTCCAATTTTAACGTTTAGGCTCGCTGGAATCACATGAACGTCGGCAATGTACTTATGGTATTAAATATTTATTCTGATCCCTTTGAAAATATATTATTATTTTTACATTTCAAATGCCTAAGTCTGGTGCTCGGAAGTCCTCCGCATTGAACTCATCTTTGAGCTTTTCATCGTGCTTGGTCCTTGGTTGCTCCCAAACACCTGTAAACTCACAAAAAAGTATAATAAAAACTAAATAAAAACATAAAATATGCAATGCTCACAATGAAAAGAGTGAAAACAAGAAAACATGCATAGTGGACATATACTTGGTTCAATGGGACATTACATATGAAGATAATGTGCAACAACTGAACTCTAAAAATGCGTAAACATAGTCATCAATAACACCTAAATGACCCTACACTAGGGTGGACAACAATAATGATGCCTGTGGGCACTGCTTCCTTCTGGAAGGTGTTGTTCATGTAATGTGCTCGCTCTTTTGTTCATATGAACTCTAGCGAAACCTCAAGTCATCTAGGCGATTAGATGATGGTGGCCCTTGTGCCTCGCATAATCCTTAGGGAATATCCTTGGAATTAGCACCGGTGGGAGGGCCCATAGTTGACAATGATCATTAGAGGCGGTGCATCGACAATGTGATCTCCGTTCGACCAAAGTTGCGGAATGGTTGGTGGGTGTTGTTGGAAATATGCCCTAAAGGCAATAATAAATTAATTATTATTATATTTCCTTGTTCATGATAATCGTTTATTATCCATGCTAGAATTGTATTGATAGGAAACTCAGATACATGTGTGGATACATAGACAACACCATGTCCCTAGTAAGCCTCTAGTTGACTAGCTCGTTGATCAATAGATGGTTACGGTTTCCTGACCATGGACATTGGATGTCATTAATAACGGGATCACATCATTAGGAGAATGATGTGATGGACAAAGACCCAATCCTAAGCCTAGCACAAGATCATGTAGTTCGTATGCTAAAGCTTTTCTAATGTCAAGTATCATTTCCTTAGACCATGAGATTGTGCAACTCCCGGATACCATAGGAGTGCTTTGGGTGTGCCAAACGTCACAACGTAACTGGGTGGCTATAAAGGTACACTACAGGTATCTCCGAAAGTGTCTGTTGGGTTGGCACGAATCGAGACTGGGATTTGTCACTCTGTGTAAACGGAGAGGTATCTCTGGGCCCACTCGGTAGGACATCATCATAATGTGCACAATGTGATCAAGGAGTTGATCACGGGATGATGTGTTACGAAACGAGTAAAGAGACTTGCCGGTAACGAGATTGAACAAGGTATCGGGATACCGACGATCGAATCTCGGGCAAGTATCGTACCGCTAGACAAAAGGAAATTGTATACGGGATTGATTAAGTCCTTGACATCGTGGTTCATCCGATGAGATCATCGTGGAACATGTGGGAGCCAACATGGGTATCCAGATCCCGCTGTTGGTTATTGGCCGGAGAGTCGTCTCGGTCATGTCTACGTGTCTCCCGAACCCGTAGGGTCTACACACTTAAGGTTCGGTGACGCTAGGGTTGTAGGGATATGTATATGCAGTAACCCGAAAGTTGTTCGGAGTCCCGGATGAGATCCCGGACGTCACGAGGAGTTCCGGAATGGTCCGGAGGTAAAGAATTATATATAGGAAGTGCTATTTCGGCCATCGGGACAAGTTTCGGGGTCACCGGTATTGTACCGGGACCACCGGAAGGGTCCCGGGGGTCCACCGGGTGGGGCCACCTATCCCGGAGGGCCCCATGGGCTGAAGTGGGAAGGGATCCAGCCCAAAGTGGGCTGGGGCGCCACTTCCCTCTAGGGCCCATGCGCCTAGGGTGGAAAAAACCCTAGGGGAAGAGTCCCAAAAGGGGAAGGCACCCCCTAGGTGCCTTGGGGAGGAGGGACTCCTCCCTTGGCCGCCGCCCCCCCTAGGAGATTGCATCTCCTAGGGCCGGCGCCCCCTCCATAGGCTCCCTATATATAGTGGGGAAGGAGGGCCTCTCAACCTACGCCTTGGTGCCTCCCTCTCCCTCTCCAACACCTCCTCATCCTCCATAGAGCTTAGCGAAGCCCTGCCGGAGTACTGCAGCTCCATCACCACCACGCCGTCGTGCTGCTGCTGGAGCCATCTCCATCAACCTCTCCTCCCCCCTTGCTGGATCAAGAAGGAGGAGACGTCGCTGCTCCGTACGTGTGTTGAACGCGGAGGTGCCGTCCGTTCGGCACTAGGATCATCGGTGATTTGGATCACGACGAGTATGACTCCATCAACCCCGTTCTCTTGAATGCTTCCGCGCGTGATCTACAAGGGTATGTAGATCCACTCCTCCCTCGTTGCTAGATGACTCCATAGATAGATCTTGGTGACACGTAGGAAAATTTTGAATTTATGCTACGTTCCCCAACAGTGGCATCATGAGCTAGGTCTATGCGTAGTTTCTATGCACGAGTAGAACACAAAGTAGTTGTGGGCGTTGATTTTGTTCAATATGCTTACCGTTACTAGTCCAATCTTGATTCGGCGGCATTGTGGGATGAAGCGGCCCGGACCAACCTTACACGTACGCTTACGTGAGACCGGTTCCACCGACTGACATGCACTAGTTGCATAAGGTGGCTGGCGGGTGTCTGTCTCTCTCACTTTAGTCGGATCGGATTCGATGAAAAGGGTCCTTATGAAGGGTAAATAGCAATTGGCATATCACGTTGTGGTTTTTGCGTAGGTAAGAAACGTTCTTGCTAGAAACCCATAGCAGCCACGTAAAACATGCAAACAACAATTACAGGACGTCTAACTTGTTTTTGCAGGGTATGCTATGTGATGTGATATGGCCAAAGGATGTGATGAATGATATATGTGATGTATGAGATGATCATGTTCTTGTAATAGGAATCACGACTTGCATGTCGATGAGTATGACAATCGGCAGGAGCCATAGGAGTTGTCTTAATTTATTTATGACCTGCGTGTCAACATAAACGTCATGTAATTACTTTACTTTATTGCTAACCGTTAGCTGTAGTAGTAGAAGTAATAGTTGGCGAGGCAACTTCATGGAGACACGATGATAGAGATCATGATGATGGAGATCATGGTGTCATGCCGGTGACGATGATGATCATGGAGCCCCGAATATGGAGATCAAAAGGAGCAATATGATATTGGCCATATCATGTCACTATTTGATTGCATGTGATGTTTATCATGTTTATACATCTTGTTTGCTTAGAACGACTGTAGTAAATAAGATGATCCCTCATTAAAATTTCAAGAAAGTGTTCCCCCTAACTGTGCACCGTTGTTGAAGTTCGTCGTTTCGAAGCACCACGTGATGATCGGGTGTTTAGATTCTAACGTTCACATACAACGGGTGTAAGACAGATTTACACACGCAAAACACTTAGGTTGACTTGACGAGCCTAGCATGTACAGACATGGCCTCGGAACACAAGAGACCGAAAGGTCGAGCATGAGTCGTATGGTAGATACGATCAACATGAAGATGTTCACCGATGATGACTAGTCCGTCTCACGTGATGATCGGACACGACCTAGTTGACTCGGATCATGTAATCACTTAGATGACTAGAGGGATGTCTATCTGAGTGGGAGTTCATAAGATGAACTTATTTATCCTGAACATAGTCAAAAGGTCTTCGCAAATTATGTCGTAGCTCGTGTTTCAGTTCTACTGTTTAGTTATGTTCCTAGAGAAAATTTAGTTGAAAGTTGATAGTAGCAATTATGCGGACTAGGTCCGTAAACTGAGGATTGTCCTCATTTCTTCATAGAAGGCTTATGTCCTTTAATGCACCGCTCAGTGTGCTGAACCTCGAACGTCATCTGTGGATGTTGCGAACATCTGACATACATGTTTTGATGACTACATGATAGTTCAATGCGCAATGCTAAATGGTTTAGAATTGAGGCACCAAAGACGTTTTGAAACGTCACGAAACATATGAGATGTTTCGAGGGCTGAAATTGGGATTTCAGGCTCGTGCCCACGTCAAGAGGTATAAGACTTCCGACGATTTTCTTAGCCTGCAAACTAAGGGAGAAAAGCTCAATTGTTGAACTTGTGCTCAGATTGTCTGAGTACAACAATCGCTTGAATCGAGTGGGAGTTGATCTTCCAGATGAAATAGTGATGGTTCTCCGAAGTCATTACCACCAAGATGCTAGAGCTTCGTGATGAACTATAATATATCAGGGACATATATGATGATCCTTGAGATATTCGCGATGTTTGACACCACAAAAGTAGAAATCAAGAAGGAGCATCAATTGTTGATGGTTGGTGAAACCACTAGTTTCAAGAAGGGCAAGGGCAAGAAGGGATACTTCATGAAACGGCAAATCAGCTGGTGCTCTAATGAAGAAACCCAAGGTTGAACCCAAGCCCGAGACTAAGTGCTTCTGTAATAAAGGGAACAACCACTGGAGCAGAATTACCCTAGATACTTGGTAGATAAGAAGGCTGGCAAGGTCGATAGAAGTATATTGGATGTATTATATTAATGTGTACTTTACTAGTACTCCTAGTAGCACCAGGGTATTAGATACCGGTTCGGTTGCTAAGTGTTAGTAACTCGAAATAAAAGCTACGGAATAAACGGAGACTACCTAAAGGTGAGATGACGATATGTGTTGGAAGTATTTCCAAGGTTGATCAAATATCGTACGCTCCCTCTACCATCGAGATTGGTGTTTGCGCTGAGCATAGACATGATTGGATTATGTCTATCGCAATACGGTCATTCATTTAAAGAGAATAATGGTTACTCTGTTTATTTGAATAATACCTTCAATGGTCTTACACCTGAAATGAATGGTTTATTGAATCTCGATCGTAGTGATACACATGTTCGTGCCAAAAGATATAGGATAGTAATGATAGTACCACCTACTTATGGCACTTCCACTTAAGTCATATCGGTATAAAACGCATGAAGAAGCTCCATGTTGATGGATCTTTGGACTCACTCATTTTTGAAAAGTTTGAGACATGCGAACCATGTCTATTGGTGTATATGCATGAAGAAACTCCATGCAAATGGACCGTTTGGACTCACTTGATTTTGAATCACTTGAGACATGCAAATCATACCACATGGGCAAGATGACTGAAAGCCTCGTTTTCAGTAAAATGGAACTAGAAAGCAACTTGTTGGAAGTAATACATTTTGATGTGTGCAATCCAATGAGTGCTGAGGCATGTAGTGGATATCGTTATGTTCTTACTTCACAGATGATTTGAGTAGATGTTGAGTATATTTACTTGATGAATCACGAGCCTGAATTATTGAAAGGTTCAAGTAATTTCAGGGTGAAGTTGAAAGATCGTCGTGACAAGAGGATAAAATATCTATGATATGATCATAGAGATGAATATCTGAATTACGAGTTTGGCACAAAATTAAGACATTGTGGAAATTGTTTCACAACTAATACAGCCTGGAACACCATAGTGTGATGGTGTGTCAAAACATCATAACTGCACCCTATTGGATATGATGCATACCATGATGTCTCTTATCGAATTACCACGATAGTTTATGGGTTAGGCATTAAAGACAACCACATTCACCTTAAATAGGGCACCACGTAATTCCGATGAGATGACACCATATGAACTATGGTTTAGAGAAACCTAAGCTGTCATTTCTTAGAAGTTTGGGGCTGCGATGCTTATGTGAAAAAGTTTCAGGCTGATAAGCTCAAACCCAAAGCGGATAAATGCATCTTCATAGGACACCCAAAACCGTTGGGTATATCTCCTGTCTCAGATCCGAAAGCAATAAGGGATTGTTTCTAGAATCGGGTCCTTTCTCGAGGAAAAGTTTCTCTCGAAAGAATTGAGTGGGAGGATGGTGGAGACTTGATGAGGTTAATGAACCGTCTCTTCAACTAGTGTGTGGCAGGGCACAGGGAGTTGTTCCTGTGGCACCTACACCAATTGAAGTGGAAGCTTATGATAGTAATCATGAAACTTCAGATCAAGTCACTACCAAATCTCGTGGGATGACAAGGATGCGTACTACTTCAGAGTAGTACGTAATCCTGTCTTGGAAGTCATGTTGCTAGACAACAATGAACCTACGAGCTATGGAGAAGCGATGGTGGGCCTGGATTCCGATAAATGGCTCAAGGCCATAAAATCTGAGAGAGGATCCATGTATGAAAACAAAGTGTAGACTTTGGAAGAACTACTTGATGGTCGTAAGGCTGTTGGGTACATATGGATTTTAAAAGGAAGACGGACAATGATGGTAAGTATCACCATTAAGAAAGCTCGACTTGTCGTTAAGATGTTTTCCGACAAGTTCAAGGAGTTGACTACGATGAGACTTTTCTCACTCGTAGCGATGCTAAGAGTCTGTTGGAATTATATTAGCGATTACTGCATTATTTATGAAATCTGCAGATAGGATGTCTTGTCAATCCTGAAAGATGCTAATAAGTATGCAAAGCTCCAGCAATCCTTCTAAGGACTGGGGTAAGCGTCTCGGAGTTGGAATGTATGCTTCGATGAGATGATCAAAGATTTTGGGTGTATACAAAGTTTATGAGAAACTTGTATTTCCAAAGAAGTGAGTGGGAGCACTATAGAATTTCTGATGAGTATATGTTGTTAACATATTGTTGATCAGAAATGATGTAGAATTTCTGGAAAGCATGCAGAGTTATTTGAAAAGTGTTTTTCAAAGGAAATCCTGGATTAAGCTACTTGAACATTGAGCATCAAGATCTATAAGGATAGATCAAAATGCTTAATGTTACTTTCAAATGAGCACGTACCTTGACATGATCTTGAAGGTGTTCAAGATGGATCAGTCAAAGAAGGAGTTCTTTCCTGAGTTGTAAGGTATGAAGTTAAGACTTAAAACTCGACCACGGCAGAATAGAGAGAAAGGACGAAGTTCGTCCCCTATGCTTAAGACATAGGCTCTATAGTATGCTATGCTGTGTACCGCACCTGAAATGTGCCTTGCCATGAGTCAGTCAAGGGGTACAAGAGTGATCTAAGAATGGATCACAGGACAGCGGTCAAAGTTATCCTTAGTAACTAGTGGACTAAGGAATTTTCTCGATTATGGAGGTGGTAAAAGAGTTCATCGTAAAGGGTTACGTCGATGCAAACTTTGACACTAATCCAGATTATTCTGAGTAGTAAACTGGATTTGTATAGTAGAACAGTCATTTGGAATAGCTCCGAATGTAGCGTAGTAGTTGCATCTACAAGATGACATAAGAAATTTGCGAAGTACATACGGATCTGAATGTTGCAGACCCGTTGACTAAAACCTCTCTCACAAGCAAAACATGATCAAACCCCAGAACTCATTGAGCCTTAATCACATGATGATGTGAACTAGTTTAGTGACACTAGTAAACTCTTTGGATGTTGGTCACATGGCGATGTGACCTGTGAGTGTTAATCACATGATGATGTGAACTAGATTATTGACTCTAGTGCAAGTGCGAGACTGTTGGAAATATGCCCTAGAGGCAATAATAAATTAGTTATTATTATATTTCCTTGTTCATGATGATCGTTTATTATCCATGCTAGAATTGTATTGATAGGAAACTCAGATACATGTGTGGATACATAGATAACACCATGTCCCTAGTAAGCCTCTAGTTGACTAGCTCGTTGATCAATAGATGGTTACGGTTTCCTGACCATGGACATTGGATGTCATTGATAATGGGATCACATCATTAGGAGAATGATGTGATGGACAAAGACCCAATCCTAAGACTAGCACAAGATCATGTAGTTCGTATGCTAAAGCTTTTCTAATGTCAAGTATCATTTCCTTAGACCATGAGATTGTGCAACTCCCGGATACCGTAGGAGTGCTTTGGGTGTGCCAAACGTCACAACGTAACTGGGTGGCTATAAAGGTACACTACAGGTATCTCCGAAAGTGTCTGTTGGGTTGGCACGAATCGAGACTGGGATTTGTCACTCTGTGTAAACGGAGAGGTATCTCTGGGACCACTCGGTAGGACATCATCATAATGTGCACAATGTGATCAAGGAGTTGATCACGGGATGATGTGTTACAAAACGAGTAAAGAGACTTGCCGGTAACGAGATTGAACAAGGTATCGGGATACCGACGATCGAATCTCGGGCAAGTATCGTACCGCTAGACAAAAGGAAATTGTATACGGGATTGATTAAGTCCTTGACATCGTGGTTCATCCGATGAGATCATCGTGGAACATGTGGGAGCCAACATGGGTATCCAGATCCCGCTGTTGGTTATTGGCCGGAGAGTCGTCTCGGTCATGTCTACGTGTCTCCCGAACCCGTAGGGTCTACACACTTAAGGTTCGGTGTCGGTGTACTAGAGTAGGGGTACCCTAGTATCCCGAACTCGTGCACGGGCAGTTGCAGCGCCCCGCGGCAAGGCTTGCCGGGTGACCGCCAAGACCCTCCGTGGTTCCCTTGAAGACCATTCAAGAACAAAGTACTCAAACCAAGACCCCGGCAAGAGGAGCTTGCCGGGAAGGCCAACCAAGGCCCCGACAAGAGGAGCTTGCCGGGAAGGCCAACCCAGGCCCCGGCAAGAGGATCTTGCCGGGAAGAGACAAGACCCCGGTAAGAGGAGCTTGCCGGGAAGGCCACTCAAGGAATACCAAGGAAGCTTGCCGCGACGCGCCCTGCGTCCCGGCAAGGCCCGGTGAGCAACAAGCTCCCAAACACGACAAGACGACGACCGCGGCAAGGAGCTTGCCGCGGGAAACCCCCACTTCGTGCCCGCACTCCAGCACACCTGCTAATGTGTCGCTTTAGGACTCTCCCAAGCACACGTGGTAGGAGGCCGCGCAGCTAGGGGTGCGTGGTGGCAAGCGGAGATGAAGAGAAGGCCATCGTGGCAAACGGTGGCGCTCCTAACGGTCACTTTTTGTACTGTTTAGGCAACTCAGACAGGCATTCAATGACCTTGTCCCCTGCCGTCAGAGTTAGGTAGGGTGCACTGTGTCCACAGTAGCGGTAGCTGCACCTACCGCATCCTTTTCCATTTTTACCCTTCTAGTCTACGTTGCCACCTGTCGGTGACCCCTTGAAAGTATAAAAGGAGGCCCAAGCGCAACGTAGAAGGGGTTGGGGCTCATTCAAAACACCAGAAACACTCCCACGCTCAGTCTGATAGCGTTCATCGCTCCTGAGCAAAGAATTCAATACACACAAACAAGCAGCAGTAGGGTTTTACGCATCCGTGCGGCCCGAAGCTGGGTAAAACTGCTCGCATGTACCGCCTCGATCCGCTCTTTGTGCAGCCTCCGCCCCCCTTCGAACCGAAAGGGGCTCGGTCCGCCGATCCCCATAGGTGTTCGTGGATCAGCTTCCCCGACATCTTTGGCGCGCCAGGTAGGGGGCGTTGAGATTGTGCGAACCCGATCCGGCGGGCATGCGAGCTAAATCTTCATCGTCTTCATCGA
Source organism: Triticum dicoccoides (assembly GCF_002162155.2). Lineage (NCBI taxonomy): Eukaryota > Viridiplantae > Streptophyta > Magnoliopsida > Poales > Poaceae > Triticum > Triticum dicoccoides. Next base: position 506,972,653 of record NC_041390.1, read on the forward strand.
CATGCCACCAAAGAAGAAGGCTTCGGCGGCAGCTGTTCCGTCCACGTCAAGGCTCAGCTGTTCTTCATCACCATGGCTCCTAAGAAGCAGGCGACCAAAAGAACGACGCCAGTGCGGCAACAGAAAAGCTAAGTCATGCGAAATTTTAGATATTTCCTTTCTATATAAGGTTATCCGCCTCGGAGATCTCGTTCTTTGTATGGAAAACCTGTGGGCGGAGGAACCAAATCGTAGCTAGTTGCACCCTTATTTTGTTTCGAGTCCGCTCAACAACTTAAGCGAGCTGCAACTAGCTGCGACAAGGTTTCTTGTCGGTAGCGGCACTGCCAGCAGGCTGCTGACGTCCCGCACTCAGCGCTCGCGGATAAAGGTGCCTGCGCCGACAAGTTCCCTAAAAGCGTAGGGTGAACGTACAAAGAGAGGTTGAACAGGAAGATAGCATGCACTATTTATTTGAGATTTCTGCATATACCTGTATGCCAAGGAGCCTTCTCGGGGCTAGTTATGCTCCATGTTGCCTCGAGTCCGCTCGGCAACTTGTGCGGTTGCGCTAGAACCAAGAAGGTAAACCTTTCCGGGAGGCGATGTTCCCGAATAGCCGCTAAGGGCCCGTTCCCTCAAGCGCTGCTGGCTGGATCGTACGCACCGGAAAGCATTCCAACAGGCATAGGGAATATGCAGCAAAAGTCAAAATTCACAAGCGAGTTAAGTGCACTTCAGATGCTAATCACTTGTCATGTTTAAACGCAGTTATGGCCCGGGGGCTGGCAACGCCCTTAGGACCAATCTTTTTGGTGTCAAGAACGACGAAGTTCTTCGCCATAAGCCTTCCCGGCAACAAACTTGCCGGAAGCCGGCATCGAGAACGTCAAAGTTCTCTGCTGAAGATAAAAGCCTTCTCGGCAACAAGCTTGCCGGAAGACGGCATCGAGAACGTCAAAGTTCTCTACTGAAGATAAAAGCCTTCTCGGCAACAAGCTTGCCGGAAGACGGCATCGAGAACGTCAAAGTTCTCTGCTGAAGATAAAAGCCTTCTCGGCAACAAGCTTGCCGGAAGCCGGCATCGAGAACGTCAAAGTTCTCTGCTGAAGATAAAAGCCTTCTCGGCAACAAGCTTGCTGGAAGCCGGCATCAAGAACGTCAAAGTTCTCTGCTGGACATAAAAGCCTTCCTGGCGACGAGCTTGCCGGAAGCCGGCATCGAGAACATCAAAAGTCTCCGCGAGAAACATAAGACCTCCCGGCAACAGCCTTGCCGGGAGCAAGAAAGGAAACAAAGCAACACTCTGGCATCGTGTGGACCAGGTCGTTCAAGAAAGTTTCTCCTTGCCGGGAAGCAGACGACAGAAAAGCTAAGTTGCTAAAGTTTGAGCAATCAGTTTTTTAAGTTTTTGAGTTATTTTCCTTGAACGACCGTGCTTTGTATGGAAAACCTGTGCACGGAGGAACCAACTCATAGCTAGTTGCGCCTTTACTTTGTTTCGAGTCCGCTCAACAACTTAAGTGAGCTGCTAGCGCCCTTACTTTGCTTCGAGTCCGCTCAGCAACTTAAGTGAGCCGCTAGCGCCCTTACTTTGTTTCGAGTCTGCTCAACAACTTAAGTGAGCTGCAACTAGTTGCGACAAGGTTGCTTGTCGGTAGCGACCCCGCCAGCAGGCTGCTGAAGTTCCGCACTCGGCGCTCGCGGCAAGGGTGCCTGCACCGGCAAGTTTCCCTAGAAAGCGTAGGGCAGAACCATACAAAGCCAAGAGTCGAGTAAAGGAAGTAACATAGCAATTTTTCGCCTAAGATAGAGTTATATTACAAAAATAACTTGTCGCGCCTCTAATAAAGTGTTCCCATGACATGACTGGCAGCGACAAGAAAAGAAGAAAACGGACGGCCTGATCTATGCGACCGCCGTCAACCCTTTTGACCTCGTTCACCCTGTCCATAATGGGTGCGACGAGGGCCTTAAGTGCGTCAAGATCAGCGTCCGCCGGCAGCCTCTTGAGGACGTTGGTGAGGTTGAGGCCCGGAAGGCCATCTTCACCAGCACCTTCTCCAGAACTCCGACACAAATCGAGCGTGACTCGTCGGCCAACTGCTTTGGGATCCGTTCCCGGAGTTGCTGGAGCGCCGCCGCCACGCCTTTGAATAACAGAGTGAGCTTGGCGCTGGGTTGGAGTTCCTCGTCGGAAGAGTACCCGAAGCCTTCCACCCCGGGGTTATAGCATGCATGCTAGAGGTCGAGTGTCCGTCCTTTTGCTTCTCTTTCGTTCGCAGGGCTCGCATATCCTGGCCAGACTGCTTGAGGACGAAAAGGAGAAGAAGGGCGCGCCAACACCTGGGCCCCGGCAAGCCAGTATCGCTGGGGGCTGCGAGTGCCAAGAATCGTCCACGGCAAACCAGAATTGCCGGGGGCTGCAATATCAGATAAGTCTTTCATCCCTCATCATGCATCCTCTTATGGACTGGGGAATGCGAAACCGCGTTTCTTCCCGAAAACTGCCGTGCTCCCTCAACTCTAGGCCCTGGGGCTCGTTCCCGGGGCCAAGTTTGGACGTAGTCGCGGCAGCAAAGGGATGAAACAAGGAGACCGCACCCACCTCGTTCCCGCCTCCGTCAAAGGCGTGAGAAAGGTCGAGCGACGTGGGAAGGCGGCAGGGCCTGTTGCCGGGAGATGAAATATCTGTCCGAGGGATACCAAGGATTTGCTCCTTGGCGTGGGTTCAACTCGCGAGACAAATAACCCGGCAAGCATCCCCTTTTCATTAAAAAACATCCCACTCAGGTACAGTCCATAGAGGATGAAAAACATGAAAGAGAGGATTACAAGTTTTAGATACAGCTAAGGCCCGAAGGCTTACAAATTAAAAAGATAAGATGCCCGTAATCCCTTTCCTGTCCCTCTCTTCAGGAGGCAGGTCAAGGAGGCGAAAAGGGCAAAAGGAGCGCCTAGGCGAGCTACGGGTGCCAGAAGACACCAAGAGAACATCCCGGGGGCCGTCCGAAGGCTGGACGGCGATGGCGGCGCTGGAAGCGGGGCTCGAAGACGGGGCGGCAGGACATCAGCACGCTGTCGAGGGCACCACGCCCTCGTACTCCGACCTGACGGCCTTGTCGACAGCCCTCTTCCCCTTCCGCAGCCTCCCTACGCCAGCCGCCCAAGGAGACGACCCCGGGGAGTTCAAGGAGCCGGCGACACGGATGATGGGGTCGCCGGTGCCGCGCGAAGCGGCGCCTGATGCCTAGTCGGACCCGCCACCCCGCCGCCCGCTACCCTCATCGTCGCTGTCGCTCTCCTCCTCGTCACTCTCGCTCGAGGAGGAGCCTTCGCTATCGGAGGAGCTGTCCACGCAGCACTTCGCCCGAGTGCTGAAGCACCCGAAGACCTTGACGGAGAGGAGATCGCCCTCCATCAACTTAAAATGGAGGGTAAACCCCTCCATCAGGCTGTGGATACGGGCGAACGTCTTCCACCCTCGATCAAGATACATCACATTGGGGGCTGGGAATACAACGCGGACTCGCGTGCCGCTGATCCCACAGCCCCTCATGTGCAGTCTCAGTGTCTCGGGCGGGTCCAACTCCATCGCGCTCGCAAACGGAGCTGGAAGCCGGAGGCGACGATGAGGCGCCCGACGCAGCTTGACGAAGAACTCGCAAGGGTCGTCCCCTATATGGACCGCCGTGGGGGGAGGAGCCGCCGGCGGAGGCGAAGCTGGCGCGCCGCCCCGCCCGCCTCTTCCCCGAGCGCCTCGACCTCGTCCTCGACCTCGCCCCCTCCCTCTTCCCCTTGTGGCTGGCTTTGCCACCACGGGCGCGGGAGAGGGAGAGATGCGCTGTCTGGCGGCGACCCTCGCCGCCACCGATGAAGGGCCTGGGTTCCCTTTCTCCATGGCGAATGAGAGAAAGGGGAGCAGAAGCTGAAGAAAGGAGGAGATGAGAGAGTGCGGGTTTCCGTGCTCCCCTCCCGCTCTTTATAAAGGAGCGAGGTGGGGGCTCAGCCGCCCCGCTCAGCGAATCAAGGCACGGGAAGAGCAGGGAGTCGGGGCCAACCCGCTGCCTCTGCTCGCGACGGCCCAGTTTCCCACTTCCACCGTCCGCGACCCCAAGCGCATGGGAGCCGCGTGGCGGGGATGCAGAACCAAGGCCACGGATGAGGCGTCCTCGCTCCGCCTCGTGATCGCGGGGAGTGGACGTCCCGAAAACCGCGCATCGGCCCCGTCCAGTAAATGCACCACGCCCCCACGCCTACCTCCGTTTAGGGAGGAGGGCGTGAACCGTCCCCATCATCGTGGCCTGACGCATGCTCGAGGGGCTTAGCCCCGCGCCCGCCGCCCGCATCACCCACGATGCCGCATTTGACGCGTGTCGTTCTGGGCGTGCGCGGTGGGAGCGGAGAGATATGCGGCGTGACCTAGGCCGCGCGTGCCCGTGCACTGTTTTGGGCCTGGCCCAACAGCGCTCGGCACCGTGTATGGCCCAGGCCCGGGGGCTCCTGTCGGTGTACTAGAGTAGGGGTACCCTAGTATCCCGAACTCGTGCACGGGCAGTTGCAGCGCCCCGCGGCAAGGCTTGCCGGGTGACCGCCAAGACCCTCCGTGGTTCCCTTGAAGACCATTCAAGAACAAAGTACTCAAACCAAGGCCCCGGCAAGAGGAGCTTGCCGGGAAGGCCAACCAAGGCCCCGGCAAGAGGAGCTTGCCGGGAAGGCCAACCCAGGCCCCGGCAAGAGGATCTTGCCGGGAAGAGACAAGACCCCGGTAAGAGGAGCTTGGCGGGAAGGCCACTCAAGGCATACCAAGAAAGCTTGCCGCGACGCGCCCTGCGTCCCGGCAAGGCCCGGTGAGCAACAAGCTCCCAAACACGACAAGACGACGACCGCGGCAAGGAGCTTGCCGCGGGAAACCCCCACTTCATGCCCGCGCTCCAGCACACCTGCTAACGTGTCGCTTTAGGACTCTCCCAAGCACACGTGGCAGGAGGCCGCGCAACTAGGGGTGCGTGGTGGCAAGCGGAGATGAAGAGAAGGCCATCGTGGCAAACGGTGGCGCTCCTAACGGTCACTTTTTGTACTGTTTAGGCAACTCAGACAGGCATTCAATGACCTTGTCCCCTGCCGTCAGAGTTAGGTAGGGTGCACTGTGTCCACAGTAGCGGTAGCTGCACCTACCGCATCCTTTTCCATTTTTACCCTTCTAGTCTACGTTGCCACCTGTCGGTGACCCCTTGAAAGTATAAAACGAGGCCCAAGCGCAACGTAGAAGGGGTTGGGGCTCATTCGAAACACCAGAAACACTCCCACGCTCAGTCTGATAGCGTTCATCGCTCCTAAGCAAAGAATTCAATACACACAAACAAGCAGCAGTAGGGTTTTACGCATCCGTGCGGCCCGAAGCTGGGTAAAACTGCTCGCGTGTACCGCCTCGATCCGCTCTTTGTGCAGCCTCCGCCCCCCTCCGAACCGAAAGGGGCTCGGTCCGCCGATCCCCATAGGTGTTCGTGGATCAGCTTCCCCGACATTCGGTGACGCTAGGGTTGTAGGGATATGTATATGCAGTAACCCGAAAGTTGTTCGGAGTCCCGGATGAGATCTCGGATGTCACGAGGAGTTCCGGAATGGTCCGGAGGTAAAGAATTATATATAGGAAGTGCTATTTCAGCCATCGGGACAAGTTTCGGGGTCACCGGTATTGTATCGGGACCACCAGAAGGGTCCCGGGGGTCCACCGGATGGGGCCACCTATCCCGGAGGGCCCCATGGGCTGAAGTGGGAAGGGATCCAGCCCAAAGTGGGCTGGGGCGCCACTTCCCTCTAGGGCCCATGCGCCTAGGGCGGAAAAAACCCTAGGGGAAGAGTCCCAAAAGGGGAAGGCACCCCCTAGGTGCCTTGGAGAGGAGGAACTCCTCCCTTGGCCCCCCCCCTAGGAGATTGCATCTCCTAGGGCCGGCGCCCCCTCCCTAGGCTCCATATATATAGTGGGGAAGGAGGGCCTCTCAACCTACATCTTGGTGCCTCCCTCTTCCTCTCCAACACCTCCTCATTCTCCATAGAGCTTAGCGAAGCCCTGCCGGAGTACTGCAGCTCCATCACCACCACGCCCGTCGTGCTGCTGCTGGAGCCATCTCCATCAACCTCTCCTCCCCCCTTGCTGGATCAAGAAGGAGGAGACGTCGCTGCTCCGTACGTGTGTTGAACGCTAGGATCATCGGTGATTTGGATCACGACGAGTACGACTCCATCAACCCCGTTCTCTTGAACGCTTCCGCGCGCGATCTACAAGGGTATGTAGATCCACTCCTCCCTCGTTGCTAGATGACTCCATAGATAGATCTTGGTGACACGTAGGAAAATTTTGAATTTATGCTACGTTCCCCAACAGGTGTTTCATCTAAAGTTGCGTTGTTAAGTTTGTGACATGTTCTTAGATCATCTCGTTCCTATGTGACATCTCTCGCTTCTTTTTATGTGGTGTTATTAGTTATCAACCACACACTCGATACTTAAGACGCCTTATCTTGTTTGGTCAGATGAGGATGGATGCCAATAACCTACGCTTTGATTGAGTTGACAAGATCTTTGAAGCCGAGCTCTATTCCCCTCCCCCTCCCCCTTATCATTGTAGTCCTTTTTTCTACTTCTTTTAGTGTAATGAAAAATGGTGGTGATGTCTTTCGGGAAGTAAATAAATAAGGACCCGAATAACTAGCGAGCGTTTGCAGGGAGAGTATCAATTGCGAATGTATTAGCTAGCAATTTACATTAGCCAATTTTGTCGGAAACACGGGACAACTTCTGGGAAGAAAAAAAAATATTGTAAAAAAGACAGGATTTGCCATCTCCCACCACACAACTTGCCATAAATAAACGTTCCCTTGCCACTCCCTTCCTGGTTGACGTTCGCTAATACTCCCTCCGTTTAGGTGAGTAAGTCATTTTAGATTGTGCACCGTGACCAAAGAGAAGAGAAAAACGAGAGACCTTAATGTTTATTTACTAATTAATATCATTGCATGCAATGAACTAACCACTGCATGTCGTGTTTGGTAGTCTCAAGTCATTAAGCATGCAAACCCCTCGTTTCTTATTGGTTGATATGTGAAGAAACAAAAAACGAGGTAGAAGTTAATGCACCGCGCCTAAGTGTTTTGGAATTATTTGATTTTCGTAAAATGACTTACACACCTAGACGAAGGGAGTAACGTTTTCGATAAATAAATACCAAGGCAAGCAAAACTCATGATCTAGCAAGTAGTAGTAAAAAAAAAAGAAAACTGTAAGGCCTTGTTCGGTTAATTCTCATTCCTCCCAAGGATTGGAGGAGATTTGGAAGAATTTTGGCTTGTACGGGATTTAACCCCCTTCAAATCAGCACAACAGGAGGAGCTAGAGGGGACAGGCGGAGTGAGAAACGCCGTTCCGTCCCAGCCACAGCCACCCACACAAACCCAACACGCCTCGGCGTCCTCACCCGGTCACCCCCTCCCCACCACTCGTCGCCACTCACGCGCCGTGCGTGCCAGAATGAGATAGAAACTCCCCGCCCGCGCACGGCCGGAGAGCACCCCCGCAACCGCAGCGGCCCGCCCGACTCGCATGACGCCGTCGCCGGCGTCCACGTCAGCCCCCGACGCCGGCATGCTCGGCCGCCGCCTCGTGCTGCTCCCGGCGAGCGCCGCGGCGTCGTTGGCGCGCGGGGAGCGGAGGAGGGCGCGGCTCCGGCTGGGGTGCGTGCTCGAGCACGTGGCCCCGCGGCTCGCGCTGGCCTCGGCCGCGCTCGTAGGGGCCGGGGAGGTGATCGCCGCGGCGGCCGTCGCGGGGGGAAGCGGCGGCGCGGTTCACGGCGCCGTGGCATCCACTATCGCGCAACTGGCGGTCTCGGCCGTGGCGATCGCGTCAGGGGCGTGCCTGTCGACCAAGGTCGACTTCCTCTGGCCTCGCATCGAGCAGCTGCCTGGTAGATACCCTCTCTCTGCGTAGCATGTACGGAGTAATTTATTCAATTGTGAATCACTATGCTTCCATTCCATATGTGCAACTAGCTAATAAGCTCTGTTGATCGCGTTCTAGACCATCTAAATCATTGCGTCTTAGCTTTATATATACAGTTTGTCTAATTCACATCTAGATGTTTTTTAAGGATGTCACATCTAACCTCCCACAAGTATATAATGCATCAACAAGAAACAAAAAAGACTAGGACAAAAAAAATAGACCACAAACAGAGTGAAAATCAGCTTAGATGTGACATAACTATGTCACATCTAGATGTGTCCTAGGCAGACCCATATATATATATATTTGAAGTAATTTATTCGCATGCTTGAATTGTTGGAAGTAGCAGTTAAGTGATGTATGCACCGCAGAGCATTTTACACCTCATAGTGTACTCTTGTAGTAGTATGACATAACAAATCAGTAATAGGTTTGTTTCTTACTGCTTAGTTAACACTGTTGCCGCAATAAGCCAGTAACATTCCTATGACCGCAGGCCCTGCACCCATTTGAGTAAGATATGCATCCGTTCTTTTGCCTACCTTACACTTTTATTCTGTATACGTGCAGATACTCTTGTATTTGAAGGAGTGGAGGTGACAGGATATCAAATATTTGAGGATCCAAAGGTGTTAAAACATTAGAGACATTCTTAACAAAAATTGTCATATATATGTATTCACCTGAACTTTGACATTTTTACTCCTTTATTTGACATCCTCAATCCCGTGATACAGGTGCAGAAAGCAATTGTATTTGCAAGTACAGCTCACATTGGGCAATTTAGGAGAACAGGAGACCCATATGTTACACACTGCATACATACGGGGAAAATCTTAGCTGCCTTGGTCCCATCCACTGGAGAAAGAGTATGGCTGCGCTGCCCTTCTGTTTCTATAGGTTTTAGTTGATGAATGCTCTCCTTCTTTCATCTCTAATCCCATGGTTGCATCTCATGTAGGCAATCAATACCGTTGTTGCTGGTATTCTTCATGATGTTATTGATGATACAGCTGAGAACCTGAAGAGCGTAGCAGAGCAATTTGGGGATGATGTTGCAAGCTTGGTATCTGGTGTATCAAAACTGAGCTACATAAATCAGGTTATTCATTTGTTAGTAAAGCATTCTATATAAGCATTTCTCTGCTAGTGCTAGCATTGATTCATAAGTGCTATCTCACTACCATACAATATTGGGATGCAAATCATGATGGTGAAGACATGATTGATATAGTAAATGTGCTTATTATTGCATGATGCACGCTGTATTACTAAAATTGTTGTTAATGAATTCAGTATACGGTGACATTCCTACCAGTTTTAAGTTCCATCTCAGTCCTTTTTTCTCCTGATGCTGAGTTATTTTAAATTTTCAGTCTACTTGCTTCAGATGTCTCAATACACCATATGCATGCCAATTTGCTCTGTCCTTGTTGCATAATGCAGTTCATCCCTTCCTATTGTTATTTTGAAAGATCATAATCACTGCATTGTGTAACACTTTCTGTCGTCTGTACTTTCTTTCTCTTCAACATGTTTTTGCCATTGTCCATGACTATGAGCTTTACATTACAGCTACTGCGCAGGCATCGGCAAAAAAACACTGGTGGAAGCACTCTTACTTCTGAAGAAGTATGTTCCATTCCTTATTAAGCTACTCTTAGAGATTGTTAATGCTTAATGTCCACTCTCTTTTCCTATGATTTTTCTTATTAATGAAAATTAGTTCCAAACAGTGCATTGGTATATTTGTAATTTGCCATAAAAACATATGATGCTGCTCCCAAAAAACTCAGGAATTTATGATTGTCCTGTTGTCAGCCAGGCAAACAACCTGCGTGCTATGCTATTGGGGATGGTTGATGATCCTCGTGTGGTGCTTATCAAGCTGGCAGACCGCTTGCACAATATGCGAACAATGTAAGTTATTTAGGCTTCTCCTTACTATGTAGCTTGCTGTACACGTAAAACCTGCCGTTTAATCTGAAGTATTTAGTATCTTCAATTGTAATACTCCCTCTGATCCATATTAGTTGTCACTGCTTTAGTACAACTTTAGTACAAAGTTGTACTAAAGCAGCGACGATTAATATGGATCGGAGGGAGTACCGATTTTTCTGGCTTGTCACATGACAATATCCTTGACAATACCTCCATGATATGTTTTTTGTGAGCTTCTAATGATTCTCATCAGCAATTTCTGTTTCACCTTACCATAAAGACCAACTGCTAGAGTCAGTGATGCAAAATGAACCGGCCTTAACTATCTTGTTTGTCTTGTTCCCATCTGGAACTTACTGTGTATTTCCCCTTCAAACCAGCAGTGGTACTTGTTTCGAATCATTTATGTCCATCAGCATCGTAACACACTCCTTTAGTTGCCTTATTGCCAGCACCTCAGCATTCTCTATATGTATTGAAATGCTCCTACTTTTAACTTAAGTATGCTTTCAAATAGCTATTGGATTATGTAAATGGTTGTGTGCTTACTAAGATCAGCATTTCAGCTATGCTCTTCCCATTCCAAAAGCTGAGGCTGTTGCTCAAGAGACATTAGCTGTCTGGTGCTCACTTGCTTCTCGATTGGGAGTCTGGGCTTTGAAAGCTGAGCTAGAAGACTTATGCTTTGCTGTCCTTCAGGTTTTTATTCTATTAAGCATATGGGTTGCCTCCGAAATGTTACTTTTGTTCATCTGTAATATTACCCAGTGTGATACGTCTTTTGGCTTTACTTGGTTCTGGATACATACCACGTGGGCTTTATGTTGTGTATTTGTTGTTATGCTCTCTTCAAATTTCAAGAGATACTTTGTTCATCTCATGGTTAATAGCCATTATATTGTCGTAACTTTGAGTGTTTGACGCAAGATTTGTTTGCATGCCACACCACTTGATGGGTCCCTCAAACATGTTGATTTGATGCTTAGGAGCCATTTTATAATGCATGATTGTGATAAACTAGATCTCTTTCACTGTTGGACCAAAATGCTTAAAATATGTTTAGGCAGACCAATTAGTAATATTTTGTGCATTTGAAAGGGCCAAAGAGACCATATTCCATTTAGTTCTGTCACTGGGCATATGCTGTTTTTTTTTGGGATGAAAGCATAGGCTGTTATTTTGACCTATTCATCGAGTTACTCATGTCTTGATCTTGCATCTGCAATGAGGTTATCATGGTACCTCTTGTTTAGTACCATTATAGTTTGTAATGCCTTATTTTATTCCGTGCATCATTATTTTTAAATGTTTCTTATCTCCTTCAAATTCTCGCAGCCCCAAGTTTTCATGAAAATACGATCTGAACTTACTTCGATGTGGAATTCTACCAGCAAGGATAAAAGCATGAGAAGGTCATCAATTAGAAGTGATTTGCTTGCCTCCACGAAGGAAGTGCACGCGACTTCCACCCATGATTTACTTAGTTCGAGCGACCAAGAACAATCAAATATGGAGGTGCGTTAGTAAATGAATATGTTCACTAGCAACATATACTAAACAATCAGATTGACTAACATCGATATGTCATGCAACTTTCACTTATATTGCCTCCCGTACCTCGCTTCCCTCATCAGCATATGTATGATTGAACACAATAAATTCTTTATCATTCTCCTCAAACTGGTATGCTTGATAGCTTATCTTATTATAAATCCTTCCTTCACTGCAGGATTTATTGCAAGCTGTATTGCCATTTGACCTCTTTTTGGATCGGAGAAGGCGCTCTGACTTCCTTAATAATCTCCAAAGTAATTCTGAAGCATCCATACGAAAGCCTAAAATTGTTGATGACGCTGCTATTGCATTAACATCTTTAGCAGCTTGTGAGGAAGAACTTCAGCAGGAATTGCTTATAACAACGTCGTAAGTTCACAACCTAGTGATCTTAGGGATGCCCAACTTCACATCTAATTATCTAAATCTGCAGTTCACAACCTAGTGATCTTAGGGATGCCCAACTTCACATCTAATTATCTAAATCTGCATGCCCACTAGTAGCATTGAGGTTCTCATTCTTGAATTACACTACATCTTTTGCAGGTATATACCTGGGATGGAAGTTAGGCTGTCAAGTAGACTCAAAAGCTTGTATAGCATCTACTGTAAGGTACCATTAGTCAATTGTTTGACTACATACAAATAGTATTATTCGTGTTGTTAAGTACTCCCTCCGTCCCAAAATTCTTGTCTTAGATTTGTCTAGATACAGATGTATCTAATACTAAAACGTGACTTGATACATCCGTATCTAGACAAATCTAAGACAAGAATTTTGGGACGGAGGGAGTACATGTGTAACCAATGCATTATGATCATAAATTTGAGAATGTATGTTGGAGTTGTCAGCCTTACTGAAAGAATTTTCTTATGGCGCGTACTTCTGCATGTTGGATTTGTTAGTTACTGACACATTTTGTATCAACAGATGAAAAGGAAACGTGTAGGCATTAGACAAGTATACGATGCTCGTGCGTTGAGGGTGATTGTTGGAGACAAAAATGGTGCATTGCATGGACCTGCAGTCAGGAGTTGCTACAGCATCCTTGATATAGTACACAGGTTTCCTGTGAATTTAATTATTTATGTGGAGCTACCCATGTCTAGAAGGTCTAGATATGCTGGAGTTGCTACTTGACCAAATAAATGCTTCATTTGATGTATCGGTGTAGCATCATCATATTTCCGTGTAACTTGGCCTTTTTATCATTATGGATGTTCTTTGTGGCTAGTTTAAGTTCATATTTTAATTGTCTGCTTTATCTGCATGTGCAGGTTATGGACTCCAATCGATGGGGAGTTTGATGACTATATTATCAACCCTAAGGGCAGCGGTTACCAAGTAAGCATCATCTCTCACCAAATAAAACATCATTATGCATTGCCAGGTGGTACTCTCAGCCACTTGTAGCCAGTATTAATGCGGAAGTATGAATTAATCCAAAAATTCGAGTGTGCTTAGTTTTGCTTGGGAACTGCTAATCACCCAAGCTAGTAATGGTATTATGCTGTCCATACCATGAACTAGCTTAGAGTTGAACCCTGACCTGCTTGTCGAATCAATTACTAGACTGCCTTGTTTACTGACTCCTTCCATCCCCTATTTGCACTTCAATTTTCTGGTGGCTATTTTCTGTTCTAGTCACTCCATACAGCAGTTCAGGCATCCGATAGCTCACCGCTGGAGGTCCAAATTAGGACCCAGGTAGATAAAGTTTCTTCTTATTTTGTTTGAATAGATGCTTAACAGTTCGTCCTGATCCTGTTGGAGGTTGTTGTCCACAGCGAATGCATGAGTATGCAGAGTATGGACTGGCTGCGCATTGGTTGTACAAGGAGAGCAGTGTTAACACGGGAAGTGGCATGGGTAACAAGATAAAACAAAGTACGTCGTATGCATCAAGTTCTTCAGAAGATGAAATAACAGACGGGGTGCCCTCAAAGTATATTTCTATGAAAGTGGGGCATCCGGTCCTCAGAATTGATGGTAATCACTTACTGGCAGCTGTCATTGTCAGGTATAGCTTCAACTTCAGTTATGAACATACTTTGTTGTTTATTTTGTAGCATTGTTATTGCAGTTGATTTCTGATTTGTGTAAGTCAAATTGCAGCATAGAAAAAGGGGCTAAAGAATTGCTTGTTGCTGTACGTTTTACCCTTGAAGCTTCTGAAGATGTAGCTGAGCGGCGATCTTCCTTTCAGTTGAAGCGTTGGGAGGCTTATGCTAGGCTTCATAAGAAGGTATATCTGATGATGACAATTTTTTGTTTATGGATTCTGCATGTGAGAAGGCATTTATTTCTATCTCACACTCATACTTATTTCAGGTAACTGAGAAATGGTGGTGTGCACCAGGACATGGTGACTGGTCAACAAACCTGGAGAAGTACACACTATGCCGGGATGGTATATACCATAAGGTTTGCATGGCTGAAACATTACTACTTCGTATCAATTTGTTTCTAGTACTACATTGTTGTTCATATGGTTGATTGATATCCTGTACACCTTTAATGTCTTTTGTAGCAAGACCAATTTGGGAGACTTTTGCCGACATTTATTCAAATAATTGATTTGACGGAAGAGGAAGAGGAGGAGTACTGGATGGTTGTATCTGCAGTATTTGAAGGCAAAGAAACCTCCACCCTGACATCTGAATCGAGCAACGGTGATAGATCAACTTCCGACCTTCCAATCTCTACTCCCTTGAGTGATCCCATCAACAACAAGGTCAACATGTTGCTGCCATTTCTGCCATTTACTTTGTTTAGTGAAAGGAAACCTCGAATCTCACTGCTTATATTCACTATATTTGTCATAGGTCCATTTGCTCAGGACAATGCTTCAATGGGAGGAGCAAGTACGCCGTCGAGCATCGGTAGCGGAGAGAAGTCTCGGCTCGTTGACCGATCCAATTCTTCGTGAGGTGGCCATCATCTGCTGGCCGTATGGGAAGATAATGAGGATGAGTACTGGCAGCACAGCTGCTGACGCCGGTAGAAGAATGGGTGTGGATGGGAAGCTGCTTTGGGTGAATGGCCAACTTGTGCTGCCTCAAACCGAGCTCAAGGATGGAGATATAGTGGAAGTGAGGACGTAGTAGTTCTCAGGGTAATTGATCAGATTGGCTCATTGATACATACAGGGGATGCAAAATGCAAAAGAATGATAGACGTAGCCAAAACCTCGGAAGTGTACAGTCCATCTGTGGAAATGGAAAATAATCGAAGGAAGCAGGCAGGGAGTAACAAGGTGTTGTATTCTGTACATATGCGACCAGGTACCAACTGTACGTGTCCTTGTTCACAGTAGTGGTGTACTAATTTCTCAGCATGTAAAAAAACATGTACTTGCGTGTACTATGTACAATGACTAATCGAGTTCTCTTAGCAGTGTTTGTAATTCTGTACATACTTGTTCTGGATCACTTGTACTTCTCTGGTGTTGAACACGGAACTGCCAAACTGGATATGACATGCTCGTTTCGGCTCTCGTAGTCGTCGCTAGGTAGTCTATGAATCTGGATGTAATTTTTATTATTTCTAATGTTTGTTGTACTGTCATGATTTGAAGATAAATATATCAGAAGT
>NC_041390.1:506987986-507005334 GCF_002162155.2 Triticum dicoccoides
AAAAAAAAGAATATACACTAGCTGAGAAAATAGTACATAATTACAATTATTTTTGAGCAAATACGAGGGAGAAAACTAGAATGTTCAAAATAGAGACTCGTTGATTTTTAACTCTTTTTTGTGCCGCAAGCAAACCCGTTCCTTTTCACACACACCCCAGCAACAAGGGAAACAGTTTCGTTCCACACGGAAACTCTCACCCGGTCTCAGTGAGAATCGATGAGGTTTCTATTGGCTCGGCAATAATGTGATGACCAACGAAGCAAAAACGATCTCCATTTATGGCAAAATCGGGAAGCCTCGAAGGATCCAGCCACAGCCCCCGGAATCAATCAACGCCTTCCAAACTCGCAAAGCGAGGCGCGTCTACACCTCACGCTGTCCCGGGACCCACGCGGCAGCGAGACTGGTCAAAACCGGGAACAATCAGATCTGTGTGACAGCGTGTCCCGTCGCTCACTCGCACGGCGTCTCCCGCCCGGGCCCGCGCGCAGCGACGTGACTGGGGACAGCCTAGCCTAGAGGGTACGCGGAGCCCCGCGGAGCCGCCACGCGATCTGGCCTGGCCCCTGTTCAAACATTCAAAAAGGAAGGGCAGAGGGCAAACCCTAGGCAGGCGAGCGGAGCGCCGCCTCGCCCCCAACGGTCATAAAGCCCTCCCCGAACGCGCGCTCCTATATAACCCCTCGCCCCCCGATTAGCCCCGCCGCATCTCAGCATTCATTTCGCCATCCACGAGCAAATCCATCCGCCGCGCCACGGGAGGAGGAGGTAGGTAGGTGAGAGACAGGAGACGGGAGCGATGGAGATGGAGATGCAGACGGCGGCGGCGGACATGGACTTCAACGCCCTCTCGCGCCGCGAGCTCCAGGCGCTCTGCAAGCTCAACGGCGTCCGCGCCAACATGACCAACCTCGCCATGGTCGAGGCCCTCCAGTCCCTCGCCGCGGTAACGCGCCCTCCCTCCTCGGCTTCCCCCTTCCGATTCGCGTTGTTGTTTTTGAGATGCGGATGGTTCGTTGCGGGACTCGTTAGGGTGGGGATGAATTTGGGCGTGGGGATGGCCGTTTGATGCGGGTTTTTGCTGTGGATTATTAGGTGGATGGGATCGACCAGATCGGCACCACGCTCTGCCTCCCGACCCCGGGCAAGTCGGCGATGAAGTCGGTCCTCAAGGCCGCGCCGGCGGCCGGGGAGGACCAGCAGCATCTAGGAAGCCCGCTCCCGCGCGGCCGCCGCGTCTCGGTCAAGTCGCCCGAGGCCATCCGGATGGAAGTCGAGGAGGGCGAGGACGAGGTGAAGCGGAATCTCGTCAAGGAGATCGTGCGCACCCCTGGCGTCGCGCTGCGCAGCACCAGCCGCCGCCCGCGGGCCACGCCCGCGCCCCTCCCCCCGACTCCCGCGGCGGGCACTCTGCGGAGGAGCCAGAGGTCGATTAAGAAGACCGAGAAGGCCATGGAGGTCGAGGTGTCCACCACAAAGAGATCGACTAGGAAGACGGCGAGATCGAAGGCGATGTTTGATTTGGACCAGGAAGAAGAGGAGGAGGAGGAAGTTACAAAGCTTCCGGAAGAAGGAAACAGCAAAGCGGATGAACCTGAGCAGGGAGATGAAGGTGTTTATGTTACTGATTCTGGTTACTATTAGAATTATGTGCCTGTTATAAGTTGGTTTCTGTATTGTTTGAGAATAGTTACTGATTCGGCTTCCTGATTGTGCAGTGGTTTCTTCTGTTGTGCCCACTGAATCTGCTGACAAGAGCTGTGAAGATTCTAAGCTGGAGGAAGTTGTGGAAGAGGCTACCAAGCTCCAGGAAGGTGAGATGGTTCACATCACCGATGCTTCAGAGTCCTTTCAGCCAATCCTTGATTAAGACTCTAGACTGTGGCATTTTAAAATTCATCAATTTGTTTCTCGGCTTATCTGTACTGTTTAGGCATATAGATTTGCATTTTGACATTCATTCATCTGGTTCTTGTTTATCTGTAGTACTGATTAGCACTCTGGATTGTTCATTTGGACTGAAATGCTTCATTTCAAACCTTCATCTGTTTGTCTGTACTTATCAAGAGCTTTCTGAAATGTACTATCCATTTGTTTTTAAACTCTAGGCTGTGGCAGTTAAAAATCTATCCATTTATTCCTGTGTTATTTGTACTCGGTCTAGATTTACATTTCAAATTTCATTCATATGTTACTTGTTTATATGTACTCATTAGTACTCTGGATTGTTGCCTTAGGACTAAAATGTTTCATTTCAAACTTCATGTTCATCTATAGCGACTCTGAAATGTATCCATTTGTTCCTTGATTTATCTGTAGCCAATATGACTTAACTGTAGCATCCCAAAATCCACCCATGTCATTGCTTTTGTATTTTATAAATTTTGTCCTTTATCTGTTGATTCCATTTGCTAATTATGAACCATGATGCATCAGAAGCTGCAGTTGAGGAAGAACAGAAGCTTGCCAGTGCTGAGAAGTCTGTTCCCTTGTCCGCAATGGAGGATTCACCTATCTTAGGTGTCCTTTCCAAGGCCACACCTGAACTAGCTATCAAGAACGTTGAAGGTGCCTCAACTGAAGATGGTGAAAGCAGCAAATGGTCACCTGTGTTCGAGATAGTTGATGAGATCAACAGTGCCAGTGAAGAAAAGGAAGTAGCTGCTGTTGAAGTGCCAAAGGAAGCCATCAACGAAGACGATTTCAGTTCCACCGCTGAGGCATCTGATGTCCCTAACAAGATGATCCCACCTGCTGTGACAGAGAAGGAAGTCGCTGGTGATGATTTGAAGGAAGATGCTTTCAATTCCACCGTTGAGGCTTCTGATGCTCTTAACGAGAAGATGACCCCAGCTGCTGTGACAGAGAAGGAAGTTTCTGCTGATGATTTCCAGGAAGATGCTTTCAATTCCACTGTTAAGGCTTCTGATGCTCTCAACGAGATGACCCCAGCTGCTGTGACAGAGAAGGAAGTTGCTGCTGCTGATTTCAAGGAAGATGCTCTCCATTCCACCATTAAGACTCCTGATGCTCCTAACAAGATGACACCAGCTGCGGTGACCGAGAAGGATGTTGCTGCTGATGATATTAAGGAAAATGCTTTCAGTTCCACTGTTGAGACTGCTGATGCTCCTACCAAGATGATCCCAGCTGCTGTTACAGAGAAGGAAGTCGCTGCTGATGATTCGCCGAAGAGTGATCTGACAGAAGAGGAGAGTGACCTCAATGGAGTGGGCAGTGAGGAGGATGACCTCAGTGAGTACAGCAGCGAGGAGGATGACCTCAGTGAGTACAGCAGCGAGGAGGATGACCTCAGTGAGTACAGCAGCGAGGAGGATTCCCTCGAGGAGGAGGATATGCAGAAGGTGAGCGACTCTGCTGTTGTGAACTTTTATTCTGATGAAGAGGAGGACCTCGAGGATGAGGATATGCAGAAGGCTAACGACTCCACTGAAGCTAACTTTGATTCTAATGAAGAAGAGGAGGATCTCAAGATGCCGGAGACAGTTGAAGAGCCTAAAGAAAATGAGGAGAGTGGAGAGGAAGATGATTTCAGCGCTGATCTGTCATCAGAGTTTGACGATGTTGAATTCAGTGATGCTGAAACTGAAAGCCACAGCTCTCAGGTGGCGCTTGAGGCAATCCATGCTACTCCTGCCTCATCTGCAGCCAAGACTGCTGACTCTGCCACCACTAACATGAGCTTAAGGAAGCTTAAAAGTGCTTTGAAGGAGGGTCTTGAAGAACTTGAAGCCAAGACTGTTGACTCTGTCATCATCGAAGAACTTGAAGAATCCAGCGAGGGCAGTGAGGTTTCTCAGCACGCCGAGACCATCGTCAAGACACTGCACAAGTTCACCATCACTGAGGAGAAGAATGAAGAGTGCGCAAAGCAAAACGTCGCCCTCACTAACATGAGCCTAAGGAAGCTTAAGAGTGCTTTAAAGGAGGGTCTTATTGCTGCCAAGGTAATTACAATTGACAAACGTTTGTTAATACCATTATCTCATCTCTGCTAATTTATATGCTGTTCCTTGTACTGACGTACACTGACTTCTGATGCCTGTGCTTTATCTGGTGCAGGAAGGGAAGAACCTGGCCATCACTGCCGATGAAGGCAGCAGGGTGGCGCTCGCGGAGCTGGACGACAACGCTGAGTGCTGATCGGCGCAGGAGTTCACTGGAATCATCAAGCATCTGCTGGGACTGAATGAAGGAGAGAGGGCTCTAGTTGTGCCGTGATAACTAGGCTTTGCTTTTTTTCATTTCCAAATGCTGCCGAGGAGTGAAATGCTCAATTTTTTGTGTGTGTGTGGGTCGAGAGCATCGGGTTGTGAAACCATGGTTTCTCTGAACCAACCTATACAGTTCGTGTCGGTTCTGGTTGTCCGTGTTTGTTCTGTGGTATATGTCAAATGGATATGGATTATATAATGAGTAATATATATACCAGTTCATTAGGTTGCTGTGCCCTGTTAATCAAATGTGAATCTAGCGATTTCAACTGCTTGTTTGTTTCAACTGGTCAGGAATGAATTTGCCGTGATATTATCATTAGTCATTACAGTGAAAACTTATGGATTGATTTGCTACATGTTACAGAGTCATAGTGTTAGTGTCTTCACATCTGGTTCGTAGACTGCAATATCAGTCAAGTCGCTGTTAGTTTGGCATTAGATGGTAAGCTGCAGTGCTCTTGCGTTAGCGTCTTGTTTGTATGCAAACAAACTGTACAGATTGTTGCTCTTGGGTTTTTGTCCGGCAGGTTGCCCGGATTGCTAATGGCGGCTTAGCTGGTGATAATTTGTCGAGCCTGATGCATCTTTCTTTTTTTGATAGCTCGAACCTGATCCTTTCCCCTCTTTGTTCTGTCTTTTTTTGAGAGAGAGATCGTTCTCTGTGATAATATGGGGTGGACAATGAGAGAGTATGTTCTTAGCTAGGAATTTCTTTTGTGTTATCATAGAAGTAGAACACTGTCTGAGGGATAGGAATATTGTAGCTCATTTGTTAGGTGCCCATGTGGAAGGATCCAATACTTGTGTCTGGACGGGAGATCCTCTGGTTTTCATTAGTGGACGTTGTAACTATGTTCAAAAATTAATAAATTTGCCTTCATAAATAATTGTATAATGGAAAATGGGGTTATCCTGGTTGAAAAAAATAAAGTAGTACTACAAATAAGAGTTCCTAATGGGTTCGAAAGTTTGTAGTCCTAAGATTTGATCTGCAATATTCATGTGAATGCTTCATTTTAATAATAAAAAAGAGATTGCTGGCCAAGGAGTTTCAGCTTGAAGTATCCTCAAAATAAATCAAGTGCGTCAACGATCTCTGGTTTTTCTTTTTAATTTTATTTTTCCTTTTCAAAAAAAAGCATGTACTTTTTTTCAAATTCCTGAACATTTTTGGAATTGTAAACTTTTGAAAAATCCATAATTTTTTTCAAATTCATGTTTTCTTAATTCATAATCATTTTTTGATTTCATGAAATTTTTTCATATTGATGAATATTTTTTGGATTAGCGAACATTTTTTGAATTCAGGAACAATTTTCAAATTTATTTATGAACTTTTCCAATATTCATGAACTTTTTAGAATTCGAGAACATTTTTGTCAAACTTGCATTCATATTCGTGAATATTTTGCGGATACATGATTTTTTTTGAATTTGTGAACTTTGTTTTGCCAAACTCGACTTCATATTCATGAACATTTTTCAGTTTGCAAACATTTTTCAAATACATGTTTTTTCTGATATTCATGAACATTATTTGAATTCAAGAATATTTTTGTCAAAATTGTGTTCATATCCATGAAAATTTTCTGAATTCGATATCTTTTTCTCATATTCAAGAACTTTTTTCTAAATTAGTGAACTTTTTTCCATTTTGAAAAGATTATTGTCAAACTCACGAGCACTTTTTTGCTTTCATCATTTTGTCCAAAGTTAAAAAACCAATTTTTGCTAGTAATTGATTATTTTATGAACAACAGCTGGCGTATGAGTGTGCTACAATCTAATGAAAGCTCACAGTCGAACCGAATCGACTAAGCAAGGGACCGGAGAAATTGGGCCATGGCCCGCTACGCTCGCGCCGAAGACGCTAGACAGGAGGTCTGGTGCAATTCGCTATACTTGGAGCAACCAATTATGGTTTACCACTTGGAGGGCTCCGGCTGAGACCATTTTCTTGGTCCGGGAGCGCACCAAGTGGTGCACTCATTCGCTGCCATGTGTTGCGCGCTAGGTTTACCATCGGGATTGTTTTTTCTGCACCCATTTTGGGGTTCGTTTGGTTTTTCCAACGTTTGCTTGGTTTCCCTAGGTTTTGGCCGGTCTTTTTTGAGAAGCATTGCTTTTTCGCGAGAAGCAAAAGTTATGCTTTCGAAAAAAGAGTAAAATATAGTTGTGCTTTTGTGAGAAGCACTGTGCTTCCACGAGAAACACAAATGTGCTTACCGAAAAGGGAAAAAAATACAGTTATGCTTCTAAGAGCCATGCTTCTCAAAAAGGGAAATACACAATTGTGCTTCCAAAAAAAGTTAAAAAATGCATAGTTGTGCTTCCCTTTGCACAATTGTGCTTTCATGTTTAGTTTTCGATTTTCCTGAGTTTTGGTCCTTTTTCTGGTTTATAATTTTTTTCTTTTTTGTGTTTTTTTATTTCTGGTATCCCATAATGAAAATGCTTCATGATTTGGACGCAAGGTGCAAGAGATAAAACGTTTTGAAAAAATGAATCTACAGAAAAGGACTCTCAAGTAGCGACAAGTTGGCGCACATCGTAGTGCGCACTTGTCATCGTCGTAGAAGGTGGGAGTGAGCTTTGTAAGGGGTTCCCCTAATTACTGATTTCGTATTTTTTATATCTACACTACCTAAAAAAGACATAAGGTCCCTATTTCGCTCAATCTTCATCTCCCTCTATCCCATGCTTAACGCACCAAGAAAACCAGGAGAAAAACGGTCCGCTACACACGTTCACGCACGCCTCCCCTCTATTCCCTCTACACACTATGTTTATTTCTTCAAGGTTAATCAAGTCTTTGTTTTTTAGAGAAAGAGAAGTAGATGAGTTGGTGGAAGAGGAGAAATTATTATTATTTTTTGAGCATCAGTACAGACACAAGTGCTCATATACACGCGCATACACTCACCTCTATGAACGCACACATGCACACCCTACCCCTATGAGCACCTCCGAGAGACTGAGCCGGCATATCATTTTGAAATTTACGAAGTCACCGTAGGCGCCTCGTCGTCGACGGGAACGTCTACTCCCACTGAAAGCGTATTGCCGGAAATCCTGAAATAAATCCAGGAATAATGCAAGCACCAGGATTTGAACCCTGGTGGGTTGGGGATACCACTGTCCATCTAACCAACTCAATCACAGGTTGATTCGCGAGAAATTATTTAACGGTAAATCAAATCGACAATGCCGCCTAATGTACATGAGTATTCTAAAGGTATATGTTAGACATGATTGATGTAACCATTAGAATGTGTATGCTCCCGTTGCAACAGATGGACAATTAGCTAGTTTTTATTAAAACCATCCACTACTTCAGCCCAACATGTGCGGTGCAGCCCATTTAGTAATCTCCCAAAGGGCCTGATTCTGACGATCCTTGACGGCCCAATACACTCATACCACTGAATAAACCACCAAACCCTAACCCCCATCCACCCCAGACAGTATATAATCTCAACACAAGCGCGCCGCTCAAACCCTAGCATCTCCAACTCCAGCCGCCGCCACACCCACAGCCAATCCTCCCCAGCCCAAGCTCGCAGCCATGCCTCCCAAGCTCGACCCGTCCCAGATCGTGGAGGTGTATGTCCGCGTCACCGGCGGGGAGGTCGGCGCTGCGTCGTCCCTGGCCCCCAAGATCGGTCCGCTCGGTCTCTCCCCAAAGAAGATCGGAGAAGACATCGCCAAGGAGACGGCCAAGGACTGGAAGGGCCTCCGCGTCACCGTCAAGCTCACCGTCCAGAATCGCCAGGCCAAGGTGTCCGTCGTCCCCTCCGCCGCAGCCCTCGTCATCAAGGCGCTCAAGGAGCCCGAGAGGGACCGCAAGAAGGTCAAGAACATCAAGCACAACGGCAACATCAGCCTCGACGACGTCATCGAGATCGCCAAGATCATGAAGGTCCGCTCCATGGCCAAGGAGATGGCCGGCACCTTCAAGGAGATCCTCGGCACCTGCGTCAGCGTCGGCTGCACCGTCGACGGCAAGGACCCCAAGGATCTGCAGACGGAGATCGACGACGGCGAGGTGGAGATCCCCGCTTAAGAAGGTAACGACCAGATTCTTGTTTGGCGGTAATTATTTGTTGCTTTGCTGGTACCAGAAATGCTGTTGTGGTCTGCTAACTTGTTAGGAAGAGTGTGGCGTGTAATAGCAGGTCATATGGACTTGAATTATGACAATTAAAGCTAGGTAGAATGTGGTAAGATTGTCTGTTGATTCAGTGCTCATGCTAGTAACTATAGATGATTTTAAGTAGATTCCTTGACTGAACTTGTATTGTTAGGATGAATGTTGCTCATGCTAGTCCATTTTATTCTTGTATCTGATCACACTGTATTCTTCGCTATGAATTTAACATTCAGTAATTAAACTGCGTACGAATCCATTGTAACAGCTTTATGTTTAATCATGCAGGCTTGGCTTTGGGGAGGTTGTGATGTGAGGCTGCTGAAGTAGTTTCTCCTATCTAGATGCTTCCTGATGCAGTTGAGAGAATGGATGTGATGTCTTCACTTGTTCTACTCTTGCGGAAGAAGAAACTTTTGTCATGCTTTAGTGGTTCCATTGTGAGACTATTTTTACTGCTTTAATGAGTACCTTGCGGAATCAATCAATGTTATTATGGCAGCTAGAATATCATATGTTGAGTTTTGTCAATGATGTTTTGAGCGTTTCTTATATATTGTTAGTTGCTGCATTTGCTTTGCTGTCTTGTCTCTTAAAGCAGTTGATTGCAGCTGGGTTATTTCATCATTAGGTCCATTGAATTCAGTTATCTTAATGAGAATTGCATTATTTGATCTGAACCAAATTGAAAATTTGGTTGTCAAATTGAACTGCAAAAACGACTTATGTTTAGATATGGAGAGTATAAATGAGAAAGAGTTCAGATATGGATTCTACATTGATAGAATGACAGAACTGTAGATTGTACCATCTTTCTTTTGCATCCTTCGACAGTCATTTTGCATTTGGAATTAGGTCGGCCCAATTTTCTGAAAGACTTGAATTTTGCTCCGTCTTGACCTGCTATTGTTTGAAAATTTGTCGGTCTGGGCTATTTATATTACCGTACGTATATTCTGTATGGCAGCAACGCCATCAGTGAAAAGTTAAAGTCTGTCAGAAGCTGACTTGCGAAAAGCAGGCCACTGGAGGAAGTCATCCAAAAACTCAGTCCCACAACTTGTATCCATTAATTTACCGTAATACTCTCTCCATCCAAAATTAAGTGTCTTGATTTATTTCAACTTTAGTGACACTTACTTTGGGATGTATAAGTGAAGAGTGAACATTCCCTCAGCTCCTTGTTGGTGAGGGATAACATGCCTGCACTCGGCAGGGAGCTCAGACCTCATCCTCTTTGCCATCTCATTCTCAGGGCATGTGCAATGGTGGCATATGGATACATATGCCCCATGACAAAAAGTAATTTGAGGCATTTACATTTATTTTTTCTCCCTAATGCAAGCTACCATTAGTGGGCCTCATTAAGAAATGAAAATAATGACTTTAGTACACATGCATCTTTACTTTTCATTCCTACCTTTTCAGATTTTGTCATCGGACCACACTTTTTCTCTTCAAGCACCTGCCTATTGGAGAGGATCCCGTTTCTCTATCCGAACCTACTTTACGTCATATCCGATCCTACATGGCATGCGAGGCACCACCTTGAGGCTATGCATTATACACGCCCTCATTCGCTTGTATAGCTGTCACATTCCTTCATACTTGCTTGATCCCGCCCTCGCCTTCATCCTCTTCCATCGCTGCTACGCTTGCTTGATGCCGTCGTCGCCCTCATCCTCTTCCATCTTCTCTCACCCTTCGTCCTCATTCTCATGCGCTTCTAACGCCGCTACGTAGTGCTTGCTTTGAT
This sequence comes from Triticum dicoccoides, assembly GCF_002162155.2. NCBI lineage: Eukaryota > Viridiplantae > Streptophyta > Magnoliopsida > Poales > Poaceae > Triticum > Triticum dicoccoides. The sequence goes on from NC_041390.1 coordinate 506,998,131, forward strand.
GCCGTCGTCACCCTCCTACCACCGTCCGAAGGGGAAGCAGTGCGACACATTTAGAGGATTCTCTTACAAGATTCACGGGCATGGCGACAATAAATCGGGGGTTGGGGGAGGGGGTTTGTTTTCATGTTAGACAGAGGAACACACAACTGCCCTCTTCCGCTTCCTGTACAACGGTGTCGTTTGAACTGTGCTGGTCGGCCAAAGCGGAGAGAGCTATGATTTTGAGGGTTGTGGGATGGAATCAAAGGAGACTAGGTGTGGTGGTTGCTCGAATGGAGTAGGGTGTAGGCCATTCCTCTGAGATTAGGATTGAGTTTCCTCAATGTTGTCGCAGTCACGTCTGATTCAGGGGAGGCGCTCATGATTGTGATGGACAAATGTTCCTTTGTGGTTAGTACCTCTCTCATACTTATATTAGCAGATGTGAGCTGACATTTCACATTGTCGGCCATTGTAGTTGCTTGTTATTGTGAAGTCACCACACAAATTATTATTTTGCTATCTCTTGTGAATTTATCATCTACTCATTTAAAAAATGGACAACGATAACTGCCAACCATTTGGTGACAGACATATCTGAACGAACCCACCTCGCGAGGCCGAGCCATCCACAAAATCCACACCAAATCTTGGACCAAAAAAGCATCATCAGTTCCCACGTCATCTGCACCACCACACCTCTTCTCTGTTTCTTACCCCAGGCACAGGAAACAAGTTCTACTCGGCCTTACCGACCGCCAAAAAACTATCATCTCTCTATATCTAGAGGTTGCTACAGCACCATGCCCGATTCCTTTAGAAAATCCCCCAAACTCTCTTCTCCCCGTCCTCTGAAAACCACAATTATCAACACCGAATCAAAAAAATTGCCAGGGATTGGGGCAGAGATCCACAAGGAACAATTAGATAAAAAAATGTAACCTTTTTAATCCCAAAAATCATCTGGTTTCTCTACAAAACTTTGCAGACCCACTTGTTCCATTTTGTTACAAGAACATACTTATAAAACAAGAAGACAAAGGTAGAACTGCAAATAGGGTTTGTCGTTTTAAGTTTGGTATCGTAGCAAGTCAAAGTTTTCAGAAAAAAAGAATAAGAAAGTTGTCATTCTGTTTATGAAAAAGTTATCAGCTCATATGTATCAAAGTTACCAAAGCAAAAATACCACTAAAAACTGTTTTCTACTGTTTGAAAAATTGACTTAAAATATAATGTTGAAGAAACTCATGCTACATTGAATAGTTCCCGAGCAGTATAAAAAATGTGTTGTAGACATGAAGGGAAACTCATGCTATTTGAATGAAGAGCTTCCATCAGATCCCTCTGAAAAAAACGTGAACAAAAAAAGTATACAAAATCAGCGAACATGTGTAAGTTTCCTTTTTGTTGACGATAAAATAAATGGTGTACGATAATATTAACATGCGAATATAAAAAATAAGCAGGTGCTACAATGGCGTCTAACCTTGAAGATAATGCGGATGGCATATTGAGTGGTGCAAGAATGAATCACTAGGATGAGAATGCACATACGACGATCAATAATTATGCCAACCCTAGCATCGCCGTCACAGGTTAAAAAAATCCATGTGCACCTACCAACCTTCATGTGTATAAACTACCATGATCACAAATATGTTGTTTGCCATTGTTTCTGGTTAGAAATTAGCAGCCTTCAAGTGTGTAAACTACCAAGATAGCAAAAAATGATATGATATTTTACTAATCTTTATGTAAGATCCTTACCAGACAACATATGTATAAACTATCGTGTTCATAGTGTATTAGGTACCAATCTTTGTGAATCACGTGACTAAACTATATGAAAGTTACCAGACATCTTGAATGGAGTTTGCCACACCAGAAAAACTGATAGCATGTATCCATGTCGCATTGCCAGTGCTCGAACGATGAGCATACCCCGCAGCTTGCCTTGTACAAAACCAAATGCTAGCATGGGAGCAGAGAGCTTTGGGGAGCCAACAATTAGTGAACCGGCAACTCGAGAATCAAGTGCGATCAACTATGATCAAGGATACGGCAACATGGAAGCGTATTGCACAACCTCCTAATCCAGGAATGAAGTTTGGCAGTTTGAAAAACGTCGTGAGCACTACAGGATTTACGCACGGAGGTGTGGCTTTTGGATAAGACAGGAGTAAGAGAGAGAGAGAGAGAGAGAGTGGATGGCAAACCCCTCACAGACAAGGAGGAGTTGTAGGATGTGCAAAACCCAACCAACATTTGGGAAGGAGAGGAAAAGGGAAAAGGTTGTGAGGAATGCCAAGCCCACATGTACGTTACACATGTAGATGCATGGTGGACTATCGTCGACGACAACTACAACCATCCCCTCATCAAAAAGCCATCCCTAACAAAGTTTCTGTCATCACATCAGAACATCCCCGAGGAGGTAATCGAAACTGCAAGGCAGATGCAGTTGATGGCATGGTTCTACAGGTTTGCTCATGATGTACCCTACATGATGTAAGACATTACAAATGAGCGAGGTAAATTTCGCATGGATCACTGCCACGCAGACGTGGGGAGCGCTATTGCGTACTTCGAGAAGATGAGGGTCAAGGATTCACATTTCTACTGGAGAATCAAGCTTGATGACGAGGACTAGGTGGAGTTGTTCTGGATCGACGGTGCGTCACACAGGGCCTATGCAAAGTACAACTACTGGTTGTCATTCGACACTACATACATGCCGAACATGTACAAGATGCCATGTGGACCCTTCATTGACAATAATAACCATGGATAATCCATCCAGTTCGAGTGTGGTTTCATTCGCAACGAACTGATCAAGAAATTTGTGCTACTGTTTAACACATTTTTGCATGCAATGGGTGCTATTGTACAGAAAAACATCATCACGGAGCAAGACTTTACGACGAGGGCAACCATTGATATGATGGGGGGCTTGTCGATGGGAAGTGGGCTTCTGCCTCACATCATGGCGCGTGTACCCCTAGGTAGGTCGTCCAGGCCCATATCTAGGCTCAACCCACATTTGAGCAAATGACTACCATGAACAGGTACCCCCAGGATTTCCGAAGGGGAGACGTTCCATTACCAAATGAGTGGGAGTCCAAGTCGTAGGCTGGGATACCAAGGTGTACAGAAGCCAAACCAACAAAGGCCGACAATAAATACCTCAAGACCTGGACAAGGAAGGGTAATTTTCTACTTGGATGGCTAAGATGATAGAGGAATCAAAGCTCTAGCTTAGCTGAGAGTAGATTCGATATAAGACATCCAGTCTAGTTCTACCACCTCGAAACCCAACTAGCCCATATCTATGTCGTTGGATCCCCTCCCCCATTGTACTCACTTTCCTTGATATAACTCTAGACAAGCAAGATTAGGGTTTTACTTGCATCACAAGGGCACAAACCTGGGTAAAGTCTCTTTGATGTGTACGTCTAATAATCCGAGGTTGCATCCCATTTTCATACAAATCCACTTATGTTAGTGTACCGTTGTTGGGTACATTGCGAAATGATACGTCCATTTTGCATCATGTTATACTACTTTTATTTATAATGTTTTAGATCAATATTTCACTTTACGATGCAATTTTAATGCCTTCTCTCTCTTATTATGCAAGATATACATGGAGAGGGAAATTGTCGACGGCTGGATTTCTGGACCTGAAAAAAACTACAATAGAGACAACTATTCTCCGAAGCTCGAAATGACCTGAAAATCTACGAAGATTTATTTTGGAATAAATAAATAATGCTGGAAGAAGAATCACCAAGAGGGGCCCCACCAGTGAGCCAGAAGCTTAGGTGGCACGCCACCTGGGCGCGACATGTGAGCTTGTGGGCCCACCAGTAGGCTTCTGTGGCACTCCTTCTCCTATATGAAGCCATTTGCCCTAGAAAAACATCAAGAGAAGACTTTCGGGACGAAGCACCGCCATCTCGAGGTGCAACCTGGGCAGGAGCACTTTTTCTCTCTAGCGGAGCGATTTCGTCGGGGATACTTCCCTCCGAGAGGGGGAAACTGAAGTCTTCATCATCACCAATGTTCCTCTCATCATGGGAGGACCCATCTCCATCAACATCTTCACCATCACCATCTCATCTCAAACCCTACACTAGTAGAAAACAGGGCTTTGGTTGAGGCCAGGATAAGGGCATTAATCCCGATTCACTCATGAACCGGGACCAAAGGATGCATCAGTCCCAGTTTGTGAGGCCAGGGTGCCGGCCAGGCCTTGAGGGCCATTGGTCCTGGTTCATCTGACCCCTTTGGTCCCGATTCCAGACACGAACCGGGACCAATGGGCCTCGCTCCTGTCCCAACTCCTTTAGTCCCGGTTTGTGGATGGAACCGGGACCAAATGTTTTCCTTTAGTCCCGGTTTTAGCCACAAACTGGGACTAAAGAGAAGCCTATATATACCGCTGCCCCTGCCCGCGACAGAGCCACTGCTCTGTTTTTTTGGCCGGCCGTGGGAGAGGTGTGTTTCTCTAGCTCACCTCCTATGCACATGAGGTGTTCGATGAAATGCCCGAGCCACACTTAAACTTTCTCCTCTCCAAGCTCCTTGTCCAAGCTCCATTTTCCTCAAGATTTTTCTAGGTTTGCTGATCTGTCCTGTCCTGTCCCCGTCCTCACCACCGTCGATCGCCCATGCTGATCTCGTCACCGGCACCACCGTTGTGAGCCTCTTGTTCTTATCTTCTTTCTGAAAAAATAATTCTTACTTGTATGATTTAGATAGATACTTGTATAATTTTCTTACTTTTATTATTGTTTGTTATTATATAGTGCGATGATTTTGGTATCCGCCCCCGTCGGCCCTCGTGTTGTATATAATTCAGATGTGGTATATATTATCTTTTATAACTATTTGTTTCATTAAGTGTTTATGATAATTATGCCAACCAACGTGACATATATGTTTTTATCTAGGAGGTATGTGAACCGGAAATTCCAACCGACCCTCTTGTCGAGAGGTTAAATTTAGTTGGAAAAGAAAACAATTATTTGAAGAAAAAATTAAAAAGAATTGAGGAGGAGAAGATGGAATTCGAGTTGCATGTTGCGTATGTCGTTGATGATCACAAGATCAAGATGGATACAATGCGCTTGAAGATTAGAAAGATTAGAAAATATGCCATTCATACCGAGGCTTAGTATCATTATGTCGTTGGATCATTTGTTACCTTAGTTACGACTATGATCACAATTGTTGTTGCATTGAAATGTTTTACATAGTTTCAATGCATGGTTTAATTAGATGCTCTAAAGAGCTATATGTTGTTCAATGAGAACTATGTATGAACTTTATGTATTTATTTTTTCAGTAATAACATTTGATCACTACTGTACTTTGGTTTTAATGTGATGATGAACTTCTATTAATTTGGTTACTTCTCTATTCATGATGTTCTGTAATGGTTTTTTGATGCGGTCATCCCAGGTACTCTTGTCGTTTCACCATCATCGCCAAGTAAAGTATTTTCCAAGCGAGAGACTGGCTATGAAAATAAGATGCAAAAGTATGTGATACCTGCTCTGCATCATAAGAAGATAATGTGTGCTACAAAACAGAGAGGAATCTTAGGTGTGATGCCTATTTTATATGCTACTGAAGTTGCTCCTCGGATCGCGCCTCATGAAGAAGTGAAGCCCACATTGAGAACACCTTGCCAATACTTCTATGTAGGCCGGCAGAATGAAAGTTTGAAGGCTGCACCATCGAGTTCATTTTAGTTTTGGCCTAGCAACCATATATACATGGAAGTATACGTACGTGTCTTCTTTTTATTTATTTTTCCTAGTTTGTTCAGATTTTTTAGTTTCTTTCTACGTACAACTTGTAATTGCTGAGGAGTCCTCAACGTGTCCTAGTCTAGGTCGGGCTTGGCCCAGGTGTTACGCACCGGGGCGCAACTTTGTCTAGGTGGAGGTTTTAGTTTATGGAAAATATTCGCAGATGCATCTGATGATGAGGCAGTCTGTTTCCTGCGTTCCATAATTTGGTTCATGATTGCTTGTGTTTCGACGACTTGATTTCTACGACCACTAGTTAGTTTGGTTCTTGACCTGCAAGGATCGATCTCATCTCTTTCCCTTCCGTCTACTGCTGCTAAATTCTCATATGCTAATTACTCCGTCGTCGCTGCCGCCACTGATCATCATTCGCATAATCCATCCATCTTTTTTTAGAACGAAGGCTCAAGAAGAGCCCGGCTTTGAATTAATAAAGCCATCAACCGGCCAGGATTACATCGAACAAACAAAGGAAACAAAGAACAAAATAGCAAGCTGATACATGGTGCTGTGTAAAAGCTATCAGGCTACAACAAACTACTAGCAAAGATATGGAAACTAAAGCACAAGTCCAGCTAGAAGTCGAAGGAGCCCTCCACAGCGAGCAGAACACCACGCAGGGCACCAGCAAAGCTTGGGGATGAAACAAATAGTAGTTGGAGGAGCTCTGTTGCCAGCTCCATGGGCTTTGGCCATCGATGTCTCCCTCCTCCACCTCAGAAGGGGGCTCCCTGCCCCCTCGCCCTGGCACGAAGGGAGCCGATCCGTCGAAAGGTGGAGACGCCCACCCGACGGCTAAAGAGCGGCCGACCCGTTGCCAGCCGGAAGACCACACCAGGATACCACCGCCAAACTACTTGGAGCTCATCCAAGGAAAGCATCGGCAATGCATGATATTTGCACACGAGGAGAAGCAAGCTACACGGCAAGACTGCTGAAGACCGAGCAACCCCCAACCGGAACAAGCACACTTCCCCCAAAGCTCACCAAAGACAGCACCCCCTTGAGGGTGACGACGCCCACGACGTTGCTGCCGCCCAATCCCGAGGGATTTGGGTTTCCACCTGGTCCATGAGCAACACGGGAGGAAAAGGAGGGGGAAAGGGGGCATTTTTACCAGCGCCTACAAGTAGGGGACGACGCCCATGGGTGGCGGCGCCGGCAGGTCGGCATAGGCAGCCACAGATTTCTCCGGTCCCCTCTCCCAACCCCCACCTCGAGAGGAGACACGGCTACGGTGCCCGGAGGCCGCCGGAGAACGGATCTGAGACGAGGGTGACAAGAGGTTGAAGACCGAGATGGGCGGCCAACACCCGCTGCCGCCGTTTGCTGAGGACAACGCAGCACCACCGCCCGAGGTCGCCACCTCAGCTCCGAGATCCTCCATAGGGGCGGAGCGACCAGATCCT
>NC_041390.1:507005931-507014912 GCF_002162155.2 Triticum dicoccoides
ATATCTGTCAGCTCTAGTTCATCTGCTTCCGATCAAGTATATTCTGCTACCTCTTTGCGCCGGTGAAAGATCAGGGACATCCCACAAAATCGACTCAAAGCTATTTGAGTCGTATCAATTGGTATCAGAGAACGCCAGGTTTATCACTGCGCGCGATGTCAACCGCAAGCAAGCGTGACGTGGATGAGGTGCAGGAGGATGACGGGCCACCGCAATATGGTCCCGATCTGGACCCATGTGTCCGTGCTATGTTCAAGGCTACATACCAGCACTTCGACAACCGCATGAAGGCCCTCGACGAGATGGTGACCGACGGGTTCCAGGCCATGCAGGCAGCCCTTCATCGCCTAGAAGCAAGGGCAACCGGCGCGGCTGCTCCAGCGAGGGCACAACATGCCCTGCAACAACGAGCACCTCAACATGCCCGAGAGGCGGACGTTGCCAATGACGACAATGATGCTGAGTCTGAGGATGGTTCTGATGCTCGCGGCGACTTTCCTCGCCGACCACGATAGGATGCTCATCCCCGTGATGATGGACCAAGGCGGCGCCGCGATGAGGACGAGGACGAAGGTATTGGTAGAATAAAATTACTATACCTTTGTTCATAGGCAAGGCCGGTCCTGAGGAGTATCTTGAGTGGGAGATGCATGTGGAGTAGATTTTTGATAACCACCGTTACTCCGAGGAGCGGAAGATTCGTTTTGCTTCTCTCGAATTTTCAGGTTATGCATTAATTTGGTGGGATGAACTCAACCGCAATGACGCACGACTAGAATCATGGTGTGAGATGAAGCGTACAATGCGTGCTCGCTTTGTGCCAGCTTATTTCCAGAAGGAGCAACACACAAAGCTTCACGTCTTGTTCAAGGAGCCATGGCGGTGGATGAGTATTACCAACGGATGCAAGTTCCGATGATCAGAACTAATGTGCATGAGTCTGATGATGCAACAATGACACATTTCTTTGAGGGACTGAATGAGGATATACGCGACCGTGTTGATTTGATGCAGTATAATGATATGCAAGAGCTTCTTCATCAAGCAGAGTGTGCCAAATAGTGGGTCAAAGCAAAGCAAGTTTCCAAAGGCCGCACCAATTTCAGCATGGGGCGACGTTCCTATTCGCATGACGATGATAATGTCAAGCCAGTTTCATCCTATAGGTCAGCTGCTACCGATCACAAGGAGATGAACAAAGAATCTATGGCCACGAGCAAAGTGGATTCAAGGGCTGATTCAAGTGTGCGGTCTGCTATGCGTACTAGTGAGATTGTGTGTTACACATGTGGAGGTAGGGGACACAAACGCATTGATTGTCCGAACAAGAAGAGAGTGCTCCTTGTTAATGATGGATATGTTTCTGAAGACAAAACTGACTCAGAGTCTGATGAGCCCAAGCAAGGGGAAAGTGAATCTAATCCTATCACGTGCTATCCTTTAGATTATGATCTGCCATGCATCATGGTGCAACGAGCTAAAGAGGATCAAATTCCAAGGGTGGGACAACGGTGGAAAATTCTCCAGTCACAATGCCGAATCAACAAGTGTTGCAAGTTGATTATTGATGGAGGGAGCTACACCAACATCATAAGCAAGCGTGTGGTAGATGTTTTAGGACTGAAGGCATGGCCACATCCGCAACCACATTGCATTGAGTGGTTGTACAACTCTGGACGTCCGAAGGTGACTCACAAGGTACGTGTAAAGTTCAATATTGGCACATATTACTATGATGTGATTTGCGATGTTGTGCCAATGGATGTGTGTCAGTTGCTATTGGGTCGTCCGTGGCAATATGATCGCAATGCTATACATGAGGGGAGGCCTAACACTTTGGGTTCCGAGATGTTGGCATCAAACGTGTGCTACAACCTATGGGTAACAATGCTATCAAGATCGATCATGTGTTTGCTGTACACAAGGAGCCTTTGAAGACTGCCCTGAAACCGAGGACGGTTTCGCTTGAAGGGGGAGAGGATGATGCGATCACCCTAGGTAATATTGTTGTTCCACCATTGCTGCCAATTAAGATACCTTCAAAACGAGTCGCTAATAGTGAGGAAAGTACATCAAAATATATTGTGCCTGCTTTATGTCAAAGGAAGGTGTCACATTCAACAAATCAAAGAGGTATATTAGGCTCCATGCCTTGCTCACATAATGTAACGCCCTCGATGCGGCTATATCTCCCACGTGTCGAAGCACGACTTAGAGGCATAACCGCATTGAAAGCAATGTCGCAAGTGAGGTAATCTTCGCAAACAACCCATGTAATACAATAAGGGAAAAGAGATACATAGTTGGCTTACAATCGCCACTTCACACAAATACATGAATAAAACATTACATCATCCAAATACAATCAAGGTCCGACTACGGAACCAAAATAAAAGAAGAACCCCAAATGCGACAAGGTCCCCGATCGACCCCAACTGGGCTCCACTACTGATCGACTAGAATGGAACAACACAAAGGACAAGATCTTCATCGAGCTCCTCCTTGAGCTTGGTTGCGTCACCTGCACGGACTCATCGGCACCTGCAAGCTGGTTTTGGAAGTATCTGTGAGCCACGGGGACTCAGCAATCTCGCACCCTCGCGATCAAGTCTATTTAAGCTTATGGGTAAGGTAAAGGTATGAGGTGGAGCTGCAGCAAGCGACTAGCATATATGGTGGCTAACATACGCAAATGAGAGCGAGAAGAGAAGGCAAAGCACGGTCGATAAAAGTATGATCAAGAAGTGATCCTAAACAACCTACGTCAAGCATAACTCCAACACCGTGTTCACTTCCCGGACTCCGCCGGAAAGAGACCGTCACGGTAACACACGCTGTTGATTCATTTTAATTAAGGTCAAGTTTAGGTTTTCTACAACCGGACATTAACAAATTCCCATCTGCCCATAACCGCGGGCACGGCTTTCAAAAGTTCAAATCCCTGCAGGGGAGTCCCAACTTAGCCCATGACAAGCTCTCACGGTCAACGAAGGAATAGACCTCCTCCCGAGACATTCCGATCAGACTCGGTATCCCGGTACTCCAAGACATCCTCGACAATGGTAAAATAAGTCCAGCAAAACCGCCCGATGCGCCGACATCCTGATGGGAGCTGCACATATCTCGTTCTCAGGGAAACACCGGATAGGTCAAGCTACGAGTAAAACCAGCCCTCAAGTTTCCCCGAGGTGGCCCCGCAGGCTGCCCATTTCGGACCAACACTTAGACAAGCACTGGCCCGGGGGGTTAAAATAAGATGACCCTCGGGATGCGCGACTCCCAAGGGAAAAAGGCTAGGTGGCAAATGGTAAAACCAAGGTTGGGCCTTGCTGGAGGAGTTTTATTCAAAGCGAACTGTCAAGGGGTTCCCATTATAACCCAACCGCGTGAGGAACGCAAAATCCGGGAACATAACACCGATATGACGGAAACTAGGGCGGCAAGAGTGGAACAAAACACCAGGCATAAGGCCGAGCCTTCCACCCTTTACCAAGTATATAGATGCATTAATTAAATAAGATATATAGTGATATCCCAACAAGTAAACATGTTCCAACAAGGAACAATATCTCCATGTTCCAACAAGGGACAAACTTCAATCTTCACCTGCAACTAACAACGCTATAAGAGGGGCTGAGCGAAGCGGTAACATAGCCAAACAACGGTTTGCTAGGACAAGGTGGGTTAGCGGCTTGGTTCAACAATATGGGAGGCATGATAAGCAAGTGGTAGGTATCACAGCATAGGCATAGCAAAAGAGCGAGCAACTAAGCAAGCAAAGATAGAAGTGATTTCGAGGGTATGATCATCTTGCCTGAGATCCCGCGAGGAAGAAGAACGAGTCATGAAGAAGACACACGGACGAAGTCGAACGGATCCTCACAACTCCAGAACGGAACTGAAGCTCACGAGAAAGGCAACCCGGAAAGAAGAAAACAACATAGTAAACAACCATCACATAATCATGGCACGATGCACAACCAAGTATGATGCATGTCCGGTTTAAAGAGGGCAAGACATGGCAAAAGCAACAAGTAATACTACAAATTAAGTGGAGCTCAATATGCAACGAGTTGCATATTGACGGAACACCATACCAATTATTTAGTTCTCTCTCGGTTAGGTACTCAACAATACTAAATGTTGGTTAACATGGCAAGAGGTGTAGCATATCAAACTATACCATCTAAACAATTTAAATGGGGCCGGATATAATAAACAACAAAACCGGTAAATCCCCATATGTAATTATCAATTTGGTGCAACAACAATTTAAGCCATCTTAATGTTGTTAATATGATGCGGATGACATGCTCAAGTTTTATGCAAGTTTTATTAAAAGTTGACAAGAGCATTATGAAACATTTGTCACCGTGGTGGAAAGGAAAAAGGGTGCCACGACAACGATAATGAAAACGGTGCCACGGCAACGTTTCGGTTCCGGTAACTCGATTGAGATACCGATGCAAAGGAGAAGTGTGCGGAACATGACATGCAAGGATGGTGGGGAGTGATCCCGGATTCCGGGTGTCCCATGAGTTGGTGGCATGGCAAAAAGAGGGGCGACGTGCACCAACAATTCGAGCACGGAGCAAGCACGAGCATCTCATACAACACACAACATTCGTTCATGGGCGTCGTCTTGAGGGTTATACCTTCGAAGGATGCGTTATCGGAGCGGTTCGGGTCAAGCAGTGTAGTTGTTCACGATCGTCGTGGGAAGTAGTGGTACTCGGTCGTCGTGGAAGTAGTTGTTCACGGGTCGTTGTGGGAAGTTGTCCTTCTCGTGGCGACGGTAGTTGTTCACCCGACGGTCTTTGGAAACGGTCACGACATATAGGGTTCGTAGATGTTCGGGTCGAGGGTAGCAGTACTTAGTATCTTGTGGAACTTGATGGTCCGTCATGGTACTTGGCGGTCTCGGTACTTGGCGGTCTCGATCGGAGCAGCAACATGTAGCCGAACTTGGGGTCTCGGTCCTGGCAATCAAAAGGGTACTTGCGGTCTTGACGAACCCGTAGTGGTACTGGGTGAGATCATGGCCATGGTAGTCACTTGGAGTTTTGTGTAGTCGAACTTGAGGTGCTCCTGGACCGGCTGGACTTGGCGCGTCCGACAGCAAAAGATACACAAATCAGGGTCGGTGGTGACTATGAGGAATCCAACGACGAGGCACTCGGCATCGAGGTCCCGCAGCGCATCAGCGGCAGGAGGCAGGCCCTAACAGAGATGGAACATGGCGAACGCATGCGGAAGGGAACACGACGAAGTGGATGGCAGCGGCTTGCTTGCCGGCAACGGCTGGAGACGGAGGTCGCCGGTGCAGGGACTCGACCGGAGTCAACGACACGGTCGTCGCTGGCCCACGCAACGGGTCAGCGAGGCAGGGACGCTGGCGATGCAAAGGTCAGGGCGGTACTGCAGTGGCGCCGCACAGCAGAAGAAGAAGAGGGAGGCGCGACAGAGGCGATGGCACGCGGGTCCGGCGAGCTCCGACCCGTGGCGGCGCACGCGCAGAGGTAGGTCGCGGCGTGCGCAAGGTGGCCAGGTGGCGGCGGCGGGCGACGCTGGGAAGAGCAGCTGCAGCAGGGCGTGGAAGGAGGAGTAGCAGAGGAAGGGGGCCGCGCGGAGGGGCGACGTGCTCGCCGGCGTGAGGTGCGCATAGGCGAGGGAGAGTCAGGGAGGAGACGTGCGCGTCGGGGTCCTGTGGGTGGCGGCGCGAGGGAGATGGGGATCGAGGAGATGTGGATCGAGCGCGTGCGTCCTCTCCTGGCGGCGCGAGGTTAGCGAGAGGAGGGAGAGATGGGAGATGGGGATCGGGCTGCGGTACTAGGGTTAGAAAGCGGGACTGGGAAGCGGGCCGGCCTGGACTGAGGCCCAAGTGACCAGCTGGGCTACTCTCTCTCTCCCCCACTCCTTCGTTTTTTTAAAAAACAGAGAACTAAAAGAAAGGAAAAAGGACAGAGGAGAAGGTTGAAGAAGAATTTGGACAAGCGGTAAATTTTCTTAGACTCACAAAAATATGTTAGGTCCGAGAAAATTAGGAAAACCAAGATTGAAAGAATAAATTCAAATTTCTTTGAATTTAATTCAAAAGGTTTGAACTAGGATAGATTTTAGGAGTGCCCAAAAATGTTGAGAAATTAGGTGGAGCTCCGGAAAATGACGAAATGACATATGGAAAAGTTAGAGGCCAAGAGTTGAGAAGGAAAAAGGCATGGAACTTAGCTGTAAGTGTGTTATGGTGATTCCAAATTAATGGAATGGTTTTTATATAGCTCCCTAAAAATTGGGAGGATATGTTATAAAGAGAAACACCATGTGAATTCCCTCGATTTAAATGGAGCGAAGATCCATACGGTTTATTAATATGAGTTGCAAAGATTAATGACATGATGGCATGATGACAAGATGCAATGCACATGATGCAAAGATGAATGCAATGCATGACACGCAAGCAAAGACAATGCAACAACAGCGAATAACTGGACGACACCTGGCACATCGGTCTCGGGGAGCTACACGTAATATCCAAGGAAGTCAAAAGCCAGACATTTTATTCAGGGATCCAAGTATTGGTGAGATGCCTATTGAGCTAATTCCTTCAGATGAAGTGGAGCCTTGCTTTAGAACTCCATATACCGTCTAGGGTAGCATCAAAGTATTCTCTTCTACAGTGTCATATGGCTGGAGAGCTTAATTAAGGAAACATGAGTTTTTGTAAAGGAAATCACGTGTGCCAATAAACACGTAGATATCCTATTTTAGTGGGAGTCTTTTTGGTAGAAGATAGGGATAAAATAATGGGATCGTTGTGATCGTAGCTGTAAGTTTATATAAGTTTTCTTTTAGTCGGTAACCCAGGTCGCCCTATATAATGGGGAGGCTTCGGCCATTGTGAACAGGTTTTAGCTTTAGGAAAAATACTCTTAGATGAAAAAAGTCTGTCCCGCTTGGGTGACGGTTAACGTCCTGTCCGGTGATTCCCGAGGCGATTCCTTAGGCGATCGCGATCGGGGCTGCATGTCTGCCTAGGGTTCTTCCGATCCACTGCCGCCTAGACTCATCTGTCATCCTCGTCCTCGTGTTTGCGTCCTTCCTCCCATCCTCAACCCATCCACCATAAGCCTTCTGCACGTTACCCTAGGGCACGTGGTCGTACAACACCTGATCCTAGGAGGAGGCCGGGGCGGTTGGGGGTGCGGAGTCATGGCGCTGGAAGGGGTGGCGGGGATGTTGAAGGGTTTGAAGCTTTCGGAGGAGGAGAAGAAGGGCGTGAAGGTTCGGCTCTCATCTAGGGAGAAAGGGAAGGAGACGATGTGGCAGGCGGTGGGTAAGGTCATGTCTGAGAGATTGGCACATCCATATGCGATCTGCCTCCCCCTGGGCAAGGTCTGGTGTCCGATCAAAGGAATTGGGTGCAAGGAGATAGGTGTGAATCAGTTCCTATTCACGTTTCATCAGGAGTCGGGTAAGCGCAAGGCGATTGAAGACGGACCATGGATGTTTGACAAGGAACTCATGGTGGTGGAAGACTACGTATCGACCAAGAGGCCGGAGGATTACAATCACAACAACATCCCAATTTGGGTTAGGGTTTATAACCTTCCTCTCGGCATGATGAACGAGGAGTCTGCTGAGGATATTGATAACATCATGGGGGAGTTTGTGGAGGCGGACACATGGGCTGATGGGATTGCTATTGGCAGGTTTCTGCGGATCCAAATCAGGATGCAGATTGATAGACCAATCATGAGGGGTTTTACCCTTGACGGGGGTGATGAGAGTGCAGAGGTGCAGGACAAGGGGAAGGTAGCCATGGAGAGGGGGGAAGAAGAGGATGATAGAGATTGGTGCAGATTTGAATATGAATACTTGCCAGATTTATATTATACATGTGGGATCATTGGTCACGGAGAGAAGGATTGCTCTATCAAGTTGAAGAAGGGAGAACGCTCACAATTTGGATGCTGGCTGCGCGCTGATATAGGTCGGCGAAAGGGATGGTCCGAGGAGAGATTTTGGAGGTCTGGAGGAAGAAGTTCCAGCAGGCCACGCAACTATGGGTACAACTAGTCGGGGAGGGTCGGGCAGTGGGAGCGAGAGCTTATCCTAAGGGAAGAGCGAATCCCACTCCAATGGAGGTGGAGTTGGCAGGTCGGGTAAAGAGGAGGAGGTTACTAGCCCTGTCAAAAATGATAAGTTTCATGGGGGAAGGGGTAACCTGTAACGCCCCGAGACCGATGTGCCAGGTGTCTTCCAGTTATTTGCTGTTGTTGCCTTGTCATGTGCTTGCGTGTCATGCATCTCATATCATGTCATCATGTGCATTTCATTTGCATACATGTTCTTCTCATGCATCCGAGCATTTTCCCGGTTGTCCGTTTTGCAATCCGGCGCTCCTATGTCATCCGGTGTCCCATTTCTACCTCTTTTCTTGTGTGGGTATTAAACGTTCTCGGATTGGACCGAGACTTGCCAAGCGTCCTTGGTTTACTACCGGTAGACCGCCTGTCAAGTTTCGTGCCATTTGGACTTCGTTTGATACTCCAACGGTTAACCGAGGGACCAAAAATGCCTCGTGTGTGTTGCAGCCCAACACACCTCCAAAGTGGCCCAAAACCCACCAAAACCCCCTTCCATCATCTCGGTCGTTCGATCATGACCGCGTGGCCGAAAACCGCACCTCATTTGGAACTTCCTAGCTCCCTCTACCTCTATAAATAGACCCCCCTTTCCAAATTTCGGATCTCTTCCCCGAAACCCTAGATCCAACTCCCTCCGCGCCGCCGGACATGTCCGCTCGCCGGCGGACGTGCCCACCCAGCCAACCACGTTGCCGAACCAATTGGAGGCCGCCATGTCACCTTCCCCGCCGCCGCAGCCAATCAGCGCCGCCACCTCAGCGCCCGCGCCGCCCCACTTCGCCGCGGCCCAAGGAGCCCATCGCGGGCCCGCGCGAGCCCGACCGCGCGCCGCCC
>NC_041390.1:507015481-507061528 GCF_002162155.2 Triticum dicoccoides
AGCGCTTGCGTCTCGCCGACCGCCGCCTTCGCGCCGTCGCCGGCGACCAACTCCGGCGACTGGAGCGCGCCGTCCTGCGCCATCATCCCCGCCGCCTCGCTCGCGCCGCAGCGCAGAGCACCGCCGCCACCCGCGCGCAGCCTCCTCCTCCACCGTGCCGCCCGTTCCCGCCTTGTTCTTCATGCCACCGCGCCCTCCTTCGCCGCCTCGCCTTGCCGGCGGGAACCGGCGTCGCCGCCCCTGCCTCCCCGATCCGATGGGGATCAAGGGAGACGACGACGCCCCCGTTGACCCCTTCGTGGGCCCCGCCTTCGGCCCAACGCGCCGGCCTCGTTAGGCCCAGCGCCAAGCCGTCCCAGTCTCCAGGCCCAGCTCCACTCCCTCCGGCCCGATTTTTTTTCGCGAGGGTATATTTCTCCAGGTCCTCAGTATTTTCAGGCTTTTTCATCGCATCATAACTCCCTCATCGTAGCTCTGATTTGTGCGTGTAGCATATTAAAATGTTCATCTCGACAAGTACATCATTTCATCTCATTGCATCATTTTCATTTGAGCTCATCTTGATGCTCGAAATGCTGTTGTAAGAGGGCTATGTGATGATGGTTTCAGATCTGTTTCAGCAAATGCACTTTTGTCATTTTTGCCATGATTAATGTGTGCATGCTATGATCCTGAGCTCTACATGTGTTTTGAAGAATGCCATGCCATCTTTACAGGGGTGTATGCCATGTATTTTTGTGATCTTTGTGGTGACTAGCACAAGCATGCAAAGTAGCTTACTCAATGTTGTTGATTTTAGGGACTTAGAAATATTCCAAGTCCTTGCCCTGTTATTATTTTTATGCCATATGTTCATGTTGTTTCCGAGTAATCCGTGCCTCTTTTGAGCATGATCAGTAAGGATGTTTTGTAAATAATGTTGTGCTATATCCATCCATGTCTTTGTTTCCAATTATGGAGCACCCTAGCTTGAGTCAATCGAGCTCTACTTTTGCTATAGAATGTTCCTGGCAGATTGTTAACATGTTTAGAAATTTTGCCGAGCTTGTTGTTGTTGATCCGAGCATGCTATGTTGTTGTTCTTACCATGTCTAGCTTCTATGCCATGTCTATTTGCTGGGTGTATGCTTAGTTTGTCATGCAATGCCTCGTAGTGAGTGCATCGAGCTCGTAAATATGCCTACTCGTTATCTGTTTTGCCATGCTCCAGTTTTTCACTAAGTCTGAATCTGTTAATGTTAATTGCTGTGTTCGCATGCTTGCCATTGTATTTTCTGATCCCTTTTGGCTTATGGTCAGTAAGGGACTTTTTTTGTATGCTTTGAGTAGCTTCATGCCATGCCTTGCTTTGCCATGTTATGTTCCTGTAGCATGTAGTTTTCATGCTCTAAAGATTGCTTCCTGATGATAAATTCCTGACTTGTGTTATTTTCTCCAAGTCTGTAACCTGTTATCATTTGCACTTTTGCCATGCTTGTTTGAGCTTGCTATTGAGTGAATTAGCCGTAGCTTAGTGTTCATCTTTTGTCAAGCATCTTGAGTGGATCCCTGCCATGTATTTAGTTGCCATCTTTGAGTGCTGTAGCATATTTAACTTGATGCTTTTAGATGGTCTCTTGCTGTTAATCGCAGACCGGTGCCATATTTGTTTTGCTTGTCATTTCCAAACCGTGCATCCGATTCCGGTGATCTTTATATCGATTTCGACTGAAATCACCTCCCCTTTCAAGTGGCACTCTTGGATTTCCAAGTTGAGGCCAGGTTCAATCATTCCTTTGCAAATCATGCATATGCATCACATACCGCATCCTGCATATCATGCCATGTTCATGTGTTGGTTGTTTACTATGTTGTGTGCTTCTTTCCGGTGTTGCTTCTTCGGGTTGGTTCTGATAAAGTCACGTTTGTGAGGACCCATTCGACTACGTCTGTTTATCTTCTTCATGGACTCGTTCTTCTTCCTTGCAGGATCTCAGGCAAGATGACCATACCCTCGAAATCACTTCTATCTTTGCTTGCTAGATGCTCGCTCTTTTGCTATGTCTATGCTGCGATACCTACCACTTACTTATCATGCCTCCCATATTGTTAAGCCAAGCCTCTAACCCACCTTGTCCTAGCAAACCGTTGTTTGGCTATGTTACCGCTTTGCTCAGCCCCTCTTATAGCGTTGTTAGTTGCAGGTGAAGATTGGAGTTTGTTCCATGTTGGAACATGGATATTTTGTTGGGATATCACAATATCTCTTATTTAATTAATGCATCTATATACTTGGTAAAGGGTGGAAGGCTCGGCCTTATGCCTAGTGTTTTGTTCCACTCTTGCCGCCCTAGTTTCCGTCATATCGGTGTTATGTTCCCGGATTTTGCGTTCCTTACACGGTTGGGTTATAATGGGAACCCCTTGACAGTTTGCTTTGAATAAAACTCCTCCAGCAAGGCCCAACCTTGGTTTTACCATTTGCACTAACAACCTAGCCTTTTCCCTTGGGTTTCGCGGACTCAGGCGTCATCTTTATTTTAACCCCCCGGGCCAGTGCTTCTCTAAGTGTTGGTCCGAACCGAGTAGACTGCGGGGGCAACTTGAGGGTTGGTTTTACTCGTAGGATGTCTCATCTGAGTGTGCCCTGAGAACGAGATATGTGCAGCTCCTATCGGGATTTGTCGGCACATTCGGGCGGCTTTGCTGGACTTGTTTTACCATTGTCGAGGATGTCTTGTAACCGGGATGCTGAGTCTGATCGGATTGTCTTGGGAGAAGGAATATTCTTCGTTGACCGTGAGAGCTTGTGATGGGCTAAGTTGGGACACCCCTGCAGGGATTTGAACTTTCGAAAGCCATGCCCGCGGTTATGGGCAGATGGGAATTTGTTAATGTCCGGTTGTAGAAAGCCTGAAGTTTATCTGAATTAAAATACATCAACCGCGTGTGTAGCCGTGATAGTCTCTTTCCGGCGGAGTCCGGGAAGTGAACATGGTGTTGGAGTTATGCTTGACGTAGGTTGTTCTAGAATCACTTCTTGATCATAGTTTCTCGAACGTGCTTTGCCTTCTCTTCTCGCTCTCATTTGCATATGTTAGCCACCATATATGCTAGTCGCTTGCTGCAGCTCCACCTCATACCTTTTACCCTTCCCATAAGCTTAAATAGTCTTGATCGCGAGGGTGTGAGATTGCTGAGTCCCCGTGACTCACAGATACTTCCAAAACCAGTTTGCAGGTGCCGATGATATCGTACAGGTGACGCAACTGAGCTCAAGGAGGAGCTCGATGAAGATCTTGTCCTTTGTGTTGTTTCATTTTAGTCGATCAGTAGTGGAGCCCAGTTGGGATGATCGGGGATCTGTGTAGCATTTGGGGTAGTCTTCTTTTTATTTTGGTTTCGTAGTCGGACCTTGAATGTATCTGGATGATGTAATGCTTTATTCATGTATTGTGTGAAGTGGCGATTGTAAGCCAACTATGTATCTCTTTCCCTTTATGTATTACATGGGTTGTTGTGAAGATTACCTCACTTGCGACATTGCTTTCAATGCGGTTATGCCTCTAAGTCGTGCTTCGACACGTGGGAGATATAGCCGCATTGAGGGCGTTACATAACCCAAAGAAGCTGGACCTCAAAGAAGGAGCAAAGCGGCTGCAAGCTAGTCCTGATGGGCAAGAGGATGTGGCACCCGCTATAGTAAGAAACCCGAGCAAGTCAGAGGTGGAGTCTGGGGAGAAGGGTGGGAGGATGGTTATACCAAGCGAGGTGGGGGAGAAAGACAAGTCTTTGGGAGGGAGAAAATACAAAAGGAAGGGTAGAGACAGGGCTGCTGTAGTGGGTGTGACGGAGATGGATACTGGTCTGGGCGGGAAGAGGGGGAGGGTGGAAGAAGAGGAATATGATGTAGAGTAGCTAGGAAAGAAGGGTGAGGTGGATGAGATGTCTCAGGATGTTGTGCTGGCGACCAACGCCCTGCTTTTGGCTGCCAATGATAAGATATCAGCCGGGCTGCTGGAGCAGCCCCGCCGGGAGTCATGAAAATAATAAGCTGGAATTGCCGAGGACTTGGGAATGGCCCGGCGGTTCAAGGACTCCTTGATATGGGGAGACTGGAGGATCCCGATATATTGTTTTTGGCTAAAACTAAACTAACATAAGGGGAGTTGGAGAGGTTCGTGTGGTCTCTTGGGTTGGCCAACATGATAGGTTGGGACCCAGTGGGCCAGAGCAGAGGGATTGCGATGTTCTGGAGGAGGTGTGTGGACGTGATGCTCAGATCGTACAGTAGGAGACATGTGGATGTTGATGTGGAAGGGGAGGAAGGAGGTGTATGGAGGCTAAGGGGGTTTATGGAGAGTCCGATGCTGATTGAAAAAAAGAAACATGGCGCACCATCAGATTACTAGGGCAACATCACCAAGAGGGGAGGCCGTGGTTGTGTGTAGGGGACTTCAATGAGATCCTGGAAGATGATGAGAAGGTGGGAGGAGTGTCGCGGGCATAGTCTTGGATGGATAACTTCAGAGAGAGTCTTGTCAATTGTGCACTCTATGATATTGGGTACGAAGGAGACAAGTTCACTTAGAGGAATCACAACAAAGAATATGATACTTATATCTATGAAAGATTGGATAGAGCAACGACAAACGCGAAGTGTTGTGAACTCTTCCCTGAGGTCTCGGTGTTGAACGGTAATCCATGCCACTCCGACCACCACCCTGTTATTGTTGTTACGAAGGGAGATAAAAAAGCGAGACCAAGTGGTGACCGGGGTTTTTAGTTTGAAGCTTGGTGGCTGCAGGAAGACGGGTGTAGTGAAGAGATACAAGGGGCGTGGGGGGAGAGCTGGATGAGAGGAGGAGGTGGTGTGGCCGGTGCTATGGAGGAAGTGGCAGGCAGAATGAAAAAGTGGAACAAGGAGGTGGTGGGAGAACTTGAATGTAGATTGAAGAAGGGTCGAGCTGATCTAGAAAGATGTATGAAACAACCCGTGTCGGAGCACAAGGTTAGGGAGGAGGCGTGACTTAGATGTGTGGTGAGGGATCTGGAAGAGAAAAAGTACACTAAAGCTAAGCAAAGAACGCACATCACTTGGCTGAAACATGGCAATAGGAACACACGCTATTTCATGGCGTTTGCATCGGCCAGGAAGAAATCAAACAGAGTGAAGAAGCTGAGGAGAGAGGATGGCTCGATTTTGGAGGAGGGACCAGAGTTGACTAACTATATTCGCTCTTTTTTTCAGGACCTGTTCACCACAAATAACAGCACTCGGTTAGCCGAATTGATTGATCAAGTGGAGCCCCGGGTCACGAGCACTATGCAGGCTGCCCTTAATGCGGAATTCACTTGAGAGGAAATCAAGGTAGCTCTTGACCACATAGGAGACATGAAGGCACCCAGGTCAGATGGGATGCCGTCCATAGTCTATAAAAAGCACTGGCATTTTATGGGGGACCGCATCGTGTAGGAAGTGCTTGCTGTACTGAATGGTGGTGATATCCCTATGGGGTGGAACGATACAGTGGTTGTGCTGATTCCGAAGGTCAAAAATCCAAGCAGGATCAAGGACCTCTGGACGATATCCCTCTGTAATGTACTGTACAAACTGGTGTCCAAGGTGATTGCAAACAGACTCAAAACCATCCTTCCTGATCTTATCTTAGATAATCAGAGCGCCTTTGTTCCGGGAAGACTTATCATTGACAATGTTCTTATAGCCTACGAGCTGTCCCATTTCCTGTTAAACAAGAAGAAAGGGAAGGAAGGTGTTGCTGCGGTTAAAGCAGATATGAGTAAGGCTTATGACTGGGTCGAGTGGAATTTTCTACAGGCAATGCTTGGCAAGCTTGGTTTTAATAGAGCTTGGGTGGATCTGATTATGAAGTGTGTTACATCGGTGCGGTACCAAATTAAGGTTAATGGTGAGTTGACAGAGCAGTTTGTCTCGTCACGCGTTCTGCATCAAGGGGACCCAGTCTCGCCATACCTATTTGTGATATGCGCTGAAGGACTATCAGCTCCACTCCATGCTGCTAAGAGGGAGGGCAGAATAATTGGAGTGAAAATCTGTCAGGCTGCCCCGGCCGTGTCACACTTGCTATTTGCCGACGATTCAGTTCTAATGCTGAAAGCCACCCCAGAAGAAGCAACTGAGTTGAGAGCAGTGTTGGATCTCTATGAGGCATGCTCGGGACAGTGTATTAATGTTGAAAAGTCGGCGGTAATGTTTAGCCCCAATACCTCCACTACAACAAGGAATACAGTGAAGGATGCACTAGAGATTCACAGCGAAAACTGGAATGAGAAGTATCTCGGGCTCCCGGTGCATGTGGGAAAATCCAGAAGAAAGGCATTTGCTTATATCAAAGGGGCATTGGCAAGAAGGGTTTATGGGTGGAAGGAAAAGCTTATTGCGAAGGTGGGAAAGTAGACGTTAGTGACGGCGGTGGTGCAAGCAATCCCCACATTTGCTATGTCATGTTTTGATCTCACAAAAAGCTTCTATCAGGAGTTAAGTTCTCTCATTGGTTCATACTGGTGGAACCAACAAGAGAAGGAGAATACGGTACACTGGATTGGGTGGGACAAACTAACCAGATCAAAAGCGAGAGGGGGACTAGGATTCCGGGACATGCACGGATTCAATATGGCAATGCTATCCAGGCAGGCTTGGTGACTGATCCAATAGCCGGACACATTATGTGCTCGTGTTCTTAAGGCCTGGTACTACCCACATAGCAGTGTTCTTGAAGCTGAAGCCAAGGGTGGTATCTCATATACCTGGAGGAGCTTAATCAAAGGCATTGATTTGATCCGAGAGGGTTATATTTGGCAGATTGGTGATGGAACTGATGTTAACATTTAGACGGATCCTTGGATCCCACGACCATGGTCATGGCGAGTCATTACTCCTAGAGGTCACAATCTGCTTACCAAGGTTAGTGACCAAATAGACCCGGGTACAGGACAATGGGATGAGCAACTGGTGAGGGAATCCTTCTGAGTAGATGATGCCCGGCACATCCTCCAGATGCACTTGAGAGAAGGAGTGCATGATTTCATCGCATGGCAGTTTGATACAAAAGGGGAACACTCAGTCAAGAGCGACTACAAGTTATATGCCGAGTTAGAATCGCAGCGGAGACTTGGAGGAGTGGGTATGAGCTCCACATCTGCTGGCAATCTGAATGTTTGTAGGGACGACTCATGGAAAAGGATATGGAAGCTCCCGTGCCCATGAACGGTGCAAATGTTCACATGGCGGGTGAAGCATGAATAACTAGCGCTCCTGACCAATATGGAGAGAAGAGGTCTTAAATTAGAGAGCACGAAGTGCTTCTTTTGTGGACAAGCCAGTGAGGACGGTGCTCATCTATTTATCAAGTGCAAATCTGTCAAAGTTGAGTGGAGAGAGCTTGCTCTTGAAAAGGAAAGAATGAAATTGGAAAATATAACATCCGTGCATGCAATGCTGGACTATCTGTGGGGGCTGGACGAGAGTAAGCGCATGCATATCCTTACCTTTTGGTGGCTCTGGTGGAGTGCTAGGAACAAACTGAGGAAATGGGAGCTGGGTGCAAAGGCTGGAACTATGGCGAGAAACACTCGTACTGCAGTTCTTGAGTACATGCAGGTGTATTTCCTGCCGGCCAAGAAACCAAGCCCAGACAGATGGGCACCACCAACGGGAGAGATGGTGAAAATGAACACTGATGGGTCCTTCGTCCCAGGTGAGCACCATGCTGGTTGGGGCGTTGTGGCGAGGGACTCTGCAGGAGTGGTCATCGCAGCACGAGTCGGGAGATAGGAGTATGTGGCTGATGCGTTTTCTGCAGAGGTTTATGCGCTATCGCATGCAGTCTCACTTGCGGCTGACCTTGGCCTCACGAGGGTGGAGTTTCAGGTGGATTCACAACTGCTGGCAGAAGGCATGAACTTCATGAAAGCTGACTCGTCGCCGTATGCATCTGTCATTGAATACACGAAATACCAGCTTAAGATGTGGTTCGTTGAACATGTAATAACCGTTTTGTCGTCGCAGTGCAAATTCTGTAGCACATGAACTGGCCAGTATAGGTCGTATGCTTCCTGAAAACCACTATATGGAGTGGAACTCTGATGTACCAGCCCAGGTGGCTGCTTGTGTTGTGGGCAATTTGCCCGAACACCGTTAAGTAATGAAAGCTTTGCTTGACCTTAAAAAAATACTCTTAGATGCATCCGATGATGCGGCTGTCTGTTTCTTGCGTTCCATAATTTGGTTCGTGATTGCTTGTGTTCCGGCGACTTGATCTCCAGGGCACTAGGTTAGTTCGGTTCTTGATCAGCAAGGATCGATCCCATCTCTTTTCTTTCCATCTACTACTGCTTCATTCTCAACTGCTAATTACCTCGTCACCGCCGCCACTAATCGCCTTTAGCTTAATCCCCTGCATCTATCCTAGTACTACTACTACTACCATGTACATCTTCTAGCCGCTGTTCATCTCTACAATCCATCCATCCATAGTCTGCTACTAGTCTCCGTCACGTACACATCCACAATCTCTTTCGATTCCAACAAGATCCATTATGTTTTCTTTTTCCTGCGAGATTGCTTCTGCTAGTACAACTGTTGGCGCGTGGTGAAAGATCAGGGCAACCTAAAAATTGCCTCAACGCAACTTGAGCCGTATCATTTTTGACACACTTAATTATATATAATGCATGCAGATAAACCGGCAATAGATGTACGGTGACAGACGCACCTCCGAGTACATTAAGGATGTGCATAATTTTCTTGAAATGGCTGAGGCAAACAAGCAGAATGGTTTTATGTGTTGTCCATGCCTTATCTGTGGGAATACAAAGTCTTACTCTGACTCAAAAACCCTTCACATCCACCCACTTGAGAAGGGTTTCGTGCCACACTATAATGTTTGGACCTAGCATGGAGAAAGAGGGGTTATGATGGAAGACAACGAAGAAGAAGAGGATGATGACAACTATCCGCCCCCTGAATACGATGATGTTGCAACGGGGGAAGCTGAAGATCAAGAGTGATGAGGAGCGAACCTCGAGACAAGGATCGATCCATTGTTGGCCCGATCTTTCATGGCACAAACCTCCATCGCAGCAAGAACAAGTCATAGGTTTATGAAGATGTTCGCAAATACCACGGAAACAACACGCCAACCCCTCAATTCAAAGGAATAACATGGATGAACCATATAGGCTCAGCTTGTAATCCCCTACGCGCCGCGTCACAGGGACTCACACGCCAGTAGAGATTTTTAACAAGATTTCTCTAAACTTGATAATGGCCGATGACCAAAAAACAGACACGTGTCTAGTTCATCTCAGAATAACCTCCCATTATAGCATGGACTTGGCTTTAGTAGCCACCCCTTCTAACTTGACTCACAAGAAGTAATTTAATATTTAACTCTATCTCTAACTCACGGCTGAAGTAGAATTGTAACAAAAAAACAACCTATAATTAACCAACTGACCCAAACTTGGTCTCTGCATATTGTGATACGGCTGAGTTGGTTTGGTGGAGCCCAACCGACATCTTTCAAGGACATAGCAGACCACATACCAACAAATCTAATTGCATGCTTGATCTTCTCCTTACGTGGCAAGAATAAAAACAACCTTGTTTGCATGGCGTGCCCTTCACTCCAATATGTGATCCTTTCATTAATTGGAAACTTTACACGTGCATGGCACGTCATAATCTTTTTCCCAAACCAGGAAACATGTTCCATATCTCCAAGGCATATTAAAGTATTCATGTATGGGCTTGGTCTCTCTATGGCACGTCTTGCTACTAATCTCATGCTGAACCCACATGTATCTGTAAAACGACTTGGTGCATGCAAACATGTAGTCGTACCATGCGACTTTGGACTAGAGTCACGGCTCATCTTTTGCACAGCCTTGGCATACACACAAGTTTCACTAATAAGATGTTCCTCACCATCATAGCTTAGGCGAAGGTACCGTGGTACTTGGCATGTATATTTTGGCATGTCAATATCTTTGACCTGGAGTCCTTTGACACATGACAATGTATGAACATCAAGAACACCAGTGTTAGTCATGGCCATATCAAAGAGGAACCAGACGATGTGCCCGATGATGATCTTCGCTGGGTCATTGTTGATGTAAAGAGACAATGCCAAAGTGAAAGGGAGAAGTTGAAGTTCGATCGCATGTTAGAGGATCACAAAAAAGGGTTGTACCCAAATTACGAGGATGGCAACACAAAGCTCGGCACCACACTGGAATTGCTGCAATGGAAGCCAGACAATGGTGTATCTGACAACGGATTTGAGAAGGTACTGGAAATATTGAAGAAGAAGCTTCCAAAGGATAACAAATTTCCCGACAGTACGTACAGAGCAAAGAAGGTTCTATGCCCTCTAGGATTGGAGGTGCAGAAGATACATGCATGCCCTAATGGCTGCATCCTCTACCGCGGTGTGTACGAGGATTTGAACACATGCCCGGTATGCGGTGCACTGCGGTATAAGATCAGACGAGATGACCCTGGTGATGTTGAGGGCGAGTGCCCCAGGAAGAGGGTTCCTGCCAAGGTGATGTGGTATGTTCCTACAATACCACAATTGAAACGTCTGTTCAGAAACAAAGAACATGCCAAGTTGATGCGATGGCACAAAGAGGACCATAAGAAAGACGGGAAGTTGAGATCACCTGCTGATGGGCCGTAGTGGAGAAAAATCAAGAGAACATGGGGCGACTTTGTAGGTGACGCAAGGAACGTATGGTTTGGTTTAAGCGCGGATGGCATTAATCCGTTTGGGGAGGAGAGCAGCAACCATAACACCTGGCCTGTGGCTCTATGTATCTATAACCTTCCTCCTTGGTTGTGAAGCTCTGTGCATTCCTCAATGCAATCTCTCAGAAGGTAATCCATCCAGAAATCCTACCAAGGTTAAGGAGTGATTTGGTGCAATGTCTTGTCTATTTCGAGCTGGTGTTCCTACCATCCTTCTTCAATATCATGATGCACGTCCTAGTTCATCTAGTCGACGAGATTGCCATTCTGGGCCCTGTATTTCTACATAATATGTTCCCCTTTGAGAGGTTCATGGGAGTCTTAAAGAATTATGTTCATAACCGTGCTAGGCCAGAAGGAAGCATCTCCACGGGCCATTATACAAAGGAGGTTATTGGGTTTTGTGTTGACTTCATTCCTGACCTTAAGCCGACTGGTCTCCCTCAATCGCGGTATGAGGGGAGACTGACTGGAAAAGGCACGCTAGGCGCAGACTCAATAATATGTAGGGACGAACATTCTTGGTCTCAAGCACACTACACAATTCTACAGAATTCAACCTTGATGACCCCGTATGTCAATGAACACAAGAATATTCTACGCTCCAAACACCCGGAGCAGTGTGACGACTAGATTACATGTGAACACATCAGGAATTTCGACAGTTAGTTGCAAACACATCTCATGGGTGACAACACCGTTGCAGATGAGCTGTACTCATTGGCCAGGGGACCATCTTTGACTGTATTGACTTGCAAAGGGTACGAGCTAAATGGGAATACATTTTACATGACCGCCCAAGATCAAAGGAGCACCAACCAAAACAGTGGTGTCCGGTTTGATGCAGCAACCAAGAGGGGAAATGACACATATTATGGTTACATAGTGGACATATGTGAACTTGACTATGGACATGATTTTAAGGTCCCTTTGTTTCAGTGCAAATGGGTCAATCTATCAGGAGGCGGCGTACAGGTAGACCCACAAGGGAATGACCTTCATTTTCTCTCTATCTTCTGCAATGGTCGGGCATTGAGTCTGACTCAACTTCACACCTTGTAACACAGGCAAGAACCATTTCTTTAACTGATCCATTTTGAAATTCTTCAAAACTTTATCAAGGTATGTGCTTTGTGAAAGTCCAATTAAGCGTCTTGATCTATCTCTATAGATCTTGATGCCTAATGTATAAGCAGCTTCACCAAGGTCTTTCATTGAAAAATTCTTATTCAAGTATCCTTTTATGCTATCCAGAAATTCTGTATTATTTCCAATCAACAATATGTCATCTACATATAATATTAGAAATTCTACAGAGCTCCCACTCACTTTCTTGTAAATACATGCTTCTCCAAAAGTCTGTATAAAACCATATGCTTTGATCACACTATCAAAGCGTATATTCCAACTCCAAGAGGCTTGCACCAGTCCATAAATGGATCACTGGAGCTTGCACAATTTGTTAGCACCTTTAGGATCAACAAAACCTTTTGGTTGCATCATATACAACTCTTCTTTAAGATATCCATTAAGGAATGCAGTTTTGACATCCATTTGCTAAATTTCATAATCACAAAATGCGGCAATTGCTAACATGATTCGGACAGACTTAAGCATCTCTACGGGTGAGAAGGTCTCATCGTAGTCAACTCCTTGAACTTGTCGAAAACCTTTTGCAACAAGTTGAGCTTTGTAGACAATAACATTACCGTCAGCGTCACTCTTCTTCTTGAAGATCCATTTGTTCTCTATGGCTTGCCGATCATCGGGCAATTCAATCGAAGTCCACACTTTGTTCTCATACATGGATCCCATCTTAGATTTCATGGCCTCAAGCCATTTTGCAGAATCTGGGCTCATCATCGCTTCCTCATAGTTCGTACGTTCGTCATGGTCAAGTAACATGACCTCCAGAATAGGGTTACCGTACCACTCTGGTGCGGACCGCACTCTGGTTGACCTACGAGGTTCAGTAGTAACTTGATCTGAAGTTTCATGATCATCATCATTAGCTTCCTGACTGATTGGTATAGGAATCACTTGAACTGATTTCTGTGATGAACTACTTTCCAATTCAGGAGAAGGTACAATTACCTCATCAAGTTCTACTTTCCTCCTGATAACCCACAAGTATAGGGTATCGCAACAGTTTTCGAGGGCAGAGTATTCAACCCGAATTTATTGATTCAACACAAGGGGAGCCAAAGAATATTCTCAAGTATTAACTATTGAGTTGTCAATTCAACCGCACCTGAAAGACTTAATATCTATAGCAAAGTATTTAGTAGCAAAGTAATATGGAAGTAGCGGTAACGGTTGCAAAAGTAACAGTAGTAGTTTTTGTAGTGATTGTAACAATGGCAAGGGAAAAGTAACTAAGCAAAGATCAATATGTGAAATGCTCGTAGGCATTGGATCAGTGATGGATAATTATGTCGGATGCGATTCCTCATGCAACAGTCATAACATAGGGTTATATAGAACTAGCTCCACTTCATCAATGTAATGTAGGCATGTATTCCGAATGTAGTCATACATGCTTATGGAAAAGAACTTGCATGACATCTTTTGTCCTACCCTCCCGTGGCGGTGGGGTCCTATTGGAAACTAAGGGATATTAAGGCCTCCTTTTAATAGAGTACCGGACCAAAGCATTAACACTTAGTGAATATATGAACTCCTCAAACTACGGTCATCACCAGTAAGTATCCCGATTATTGTCACTCCGGGGTTGACGGACCATAACACATAATAGGTGACTATAGACTTGCAAGATAGGATCAATAACTCACATATATTCATGAAAACATAATAGGTTCAGATCTGAAATCATGGCACTTGGGCCCTAGTGACAAGCATTAAGCATAGCAAAGTCATAGCAACATCAATCTCAGAACATAATCGGTACTAGGGATCAAACCTTAACAAAACTAACTTGATTACATGACAAGTCTCATCCAACCCATCACCGTCCAGCAAGCCTATGATGGAATTACTCACGCACGGCGGTGAGCATCATGAAATTGGTGATGGAGGAAGGTTGATGATGATGATGATGATGATGGCGACGGATTTTGAAATAGAGATGAATAATATTTTGAGCGGTATACTTTCATTTTCAACATAAAAACCAAGAGATCTCGACATCTTCCATGCTACACACATTATAGGCGGTTCCCAAGCAGAATGGTAGAGTTTATACTCCCCCTACCACCAACAAACATCAATCCATGGCTTGTCCGAAACAACAGGTGCCTCCAACTAACAACAATCATGGGGGAGTTTTGTTTGCAATTATTTTAATTTAAGCATGGGACTGGGCATCCCGGTTACCAGGCATTTTCTCGTGAGTGAGGAGCAGAGTCCACGCCTCTTGAGAATAACCCGCCTAGCATGGAAGATATAGACAACCCTAGTTGATACATGGGCTATTCGAGCATACAAAACAGAATTTCATTTGAAGGTTTAGAGTTTGGCACATATAAATTTACTTGGAATGGCAGGTAGATACCGCATATAGGAAGGTATGGTAGACTCATATGAAATAACTTTTGGGTTTATGGAAGTGGATGCACAAGCAGTATTCCCACTTAGTACAAGTGAAGGCTAGAAAGAGACTGGAAAGCGACCTGCTAGAGAGCGACAACAGTCATGAACATGCATTAAAATTAATCAACACTGAGTGCAAGCATGAGTAGGATATAATTCACCATGAACATAAATATCTTGGAGGCTATGTTGATTTTTTTTCAACTACATGCGTGAACATGTGCCAAGTCAAGCCACTTGAATCGTTCAAATGAGGATACCACCCTATCATACCACATCACAACCATTTTAATAGCATGTTGGCACGCAAGGTAAACCATTATAAACTCCTAGCTAATTAAGCATGGCATGAGCAACTATAATCTCTAATTGTCATTGCAAACATGTTTCATTCATAATAGGCTGAATCAGGAATGTTGAACTAATCATATTTACAAAAAAAGATAGGTCAAGTTCATACCAGCTTCTCTCATCTCAATCAGTCCATCATATATCGTCATTATTGCCTTTCACTTGCACAACCGAATAGTGTGGATAATAATAATAGTGCACGTGCATTGGACTAAGCTGGAATCTGCAAGCATTTAATACACAGGAGAAGACAAGGTAATATGGGCTCTCTGTTAGATCAATAATAATGCATATGAGAGCCACTCAACATTTTCATCATGGTCTTCTCCTCTCGACCCCCAAAGAAAAGAAAAGAAACAAAACTATTTACACGGGAAAGCTCCCAACAAGCAAAACAAGAACGAGAAATATTTTTGGGTTTTCTTTTTTAATTACTACTACTACAGGCATGGAAGGTAAACTAGCTAAAAGCTACAACTAATTTTTTTGGTTTTTATGAAGGTTTTTCAAACACACAAGAAGACAGCTTAAAAGTAAAATAAACTAGCATGGATAGTACAATGAAAAAGTATGAGCACCGACAACTAACATGAGTGTGTGAACATGAATGTAATGTTGGTGAGAGATACGTACTGCCCCAAGCTTAGGCTTTTGGCCTAAGTGGTCTATGGCCATGGCTCAAAGCTGCCCTCTCCGGTGTATGGAGGAGTGTCCTCTGGGTGCCACTGGTTGGCAATCTCCTCCGGATCCCACTGATAAATAGACTGCCAATAAGGATCAAGGGGTGGCTCCGGCTCGGGCTCTGGAGCTGATGTCAGGCTCCGGTAGGCGTGAATGGCCTCCGGCAAAACGAGGTACATGACTGAAAATATGTTAAACAAAGAGGGCGCAGGCAAGGTAATAATCCCATAGTAGTTTTTATCAAATATCAATCTATATTTAAGCATCTTCTTTTTATCCTTAACAATGAAATCATGTGCTACCATACTCTTATAATCTAGAAAAATAGGGGGCAGCAACTTTTCCTCTTTCTCATAATGCCTAATAGGTATCCTAAAGTGTGCATCAAGGCGTGAAGCAAAGATGCCTCCAAAGATGGGGCCCTTTGTTCGGTTCAGATTTAACCGTTTAGCAACAATAGCATCTAGACTGAAAGTTGTATCACGAAACAAAGCATGGCACAAAATAACAATATCAGGGGCACTGAGGTTTCCACTATTCCCACGACCAATTAAGCATCTACTAGCAAATATTGCAAAGTAACGTAGAACAGAAGAATGTATACTAGTAATTCTTTCATCGAAAACTTTCCTCGTTTCCCCTACAGCAATTGTATCAACGAACCCCTCCACATCATTACAATGTGGTTCCTCTATGCTGCCCTCAAAGGGAATCTTACAAACTCAACAAAAATCATAAAGTGACATCTCCTTAATGATATAAACCGAACCTCAATAGCGAGATTCGATATGTTGTTGCGGCCTGATCTTTCACGACACTCCACCACCAGTAGTAGCAACCTCTCGCCCGCGCACGCGATGTACACGAAGTAGAGGGTTTGAACCTTGCGGCCCAGCACGAGAAAACCAATCTCAACGAAGGTACTCGCGCTCAAAACAATTTCCACGAAGAGAAATCGCAACACAGAGGTTTTTTAAAGATCCCTCCAAAACTTGATACGGGTGTCTACCCTGAAAAACACATCGTGTCTATTTCATATAAAAATAACCTGCCTTTTACATGGCGCACCTTGACTTTTATATTACCCGACCATCTAAGAAACTTGATAAGCAAGGAAGGAAAATCCTATCTCTACTCTCACGGCTGAAAATTAAACAAAAAAAGTCCAAAGACTTGCCTAAAGATAACTTTAGGACTCTAAGAAATTTGCCTTTTACATCTTGGCAGTTTTTATTTCCTAAACAAAACTGATGCGCCAACTTAACATAATCAGCTGTCGGTGGCCCCCATCCACAGGCTTGCAAGGAGAGCACGTCACGTGGTAAAAAGTGAATGGACCTGGAACAATCTGGTGGACGAACTCTGCCGAAGTAGTACTCCACACGGCTTCTTGTTTTCTTTGTGGTACATGCATCTAGGACTCCTGCGTGTGCACCAAAACCACAATGTGCTAATATCTTGGTTGCACGCCAATTAAAACCATCAGCGTAATCATGTGCACGTACATGATCTGGTGCATGTATGACTACATCCAATTCTTTTTCACTTACTTTATCTTGGTAGTTTTCTTTCGACTGAACAAAACTCATCTGAGGTCTTGTAGCTTCAGGTTTACCGGCAGACGCAACAAAAGTCTCAGCCTCCTTATTACCTATACCAAATTGAATTAATTTTGGCATGCAAATATTATTGATCCGTAGTTCATTAAAATGTGATAATGTCTGAACAGCAACAACATCATCTGCAGTCGTGGTCATATCATCCTCTCCCTCTTGAAGTGAAACCGTCCTCGGTTTCGAATTGACCTCTTGAACAATATTTTTGTTTGCAGACTGAACGACGGCTGTACAAATTTCAGTAGCTTCGACTGTATTCTTTTTTGCATCTTCCTCTTCTTTTATCTTCTCAAGATGTTCTTTCCTCCAAGAAATAAAACACTCATCATCCATTGGCACAAGGCTACACATCTTACCCCTCTTGACGGTATATCTATGTGTTTTGCAATCATACGCAACATCATGCTCTTTGTACCATGGCTCGCCCAATAATAAGTGACATGAAATCATTGGTACCGGAATCACGTCGCACAAAACCTCGCAAAAATAATTTCCCAACAAAAACGGTACCTTGGTTTGCTGCGTGACAGTGAGCTCTTCTTGACCCCAAAGAAACAAGTATGGTTGTGGACATGGTGCCATTGGTAGATTCAGCTTCTCCACCATCTCGATGCTTGCGGCGTTGATCAAATTCATGTGATCGATCGTCATGGCACATGATCTCTCTCTCACCACCACACGGGTGTGAAATAGCCCGGCCCAGCGGCCTTCCTCCTCCAACTGAAATCCATAGCTTAACTTACTGAATGATGATGCGCTCGTCATCTTCTCCATAGTGTCGTGAACAACCTTGCTCTGAATACCACCTGATATAAACCGAACCTCGATAGCGAGATTCGATATGTTGTTGCGGCCCGATCTTTCACGACACTCCACCACCAGTAGTAGCAACCTCTCGCCCGCGCACGCGATGTACACGAAGTAGAGGGTTTGAACCTTGCGGCCCAGGACGAGAAAACCAATCTCAACGAAGGTACTCGCGCTCAAAACAATTTCCACGAAGAGAAATCGCAACACAGAGGTTTTTTAAAGATCCCTCCAAAACTTGATACGGGTGTCTACCCTGAAAAACACATCGTGTCTATTTCATATAAAAATAACCTGCCTTTTACATGGCGCACCTTGACTTTTATATTACCCGACCATCTAAGAAACTTGATAAGCAAGGAAGGAAAATCCTATCTCTACTCTCACGGCTGAAAATTAAACAAAACAAGTCCAAAGACTTGCCTAAAGATAACTTTAGGACTCTAAGAAACTGATGCGCCAACTTAACATAATCAGCTGTCGGTGGCCCCCATCCGCAGGCTTGCAAGGAGAGCACGTCACGTGGTAAAAAGTGAATGGACCTGGAACAATCTGGTGGACGAACTCTGCAGAAGTAGTACTCCACACGGCTTCTTGTTTTCTTTGTGTTACATGCATCTAGGACTCCTGCGTGTGCACCAAAACCACAATGTGCTAATATCTTGGTTGCACGCCAATTAAAACCATCAGCGTAATCATGTGCACATACATGATCTGGTGCATGTATGACTACATCCAATTCTTTTTCACTTACTTTATCTTGGTAGTTTTCTTTCGACTGAACAAAACTCATCTGAGGTCTTGTAGCTTCAGGTTTACCGGCAGACGCAACAAAAGTCTTAGCCTCCTTATTATCTGTACCAAATTGAATTAATTTTGGCATGCAAATATTATTGATCTGTAGTTCATTAAAATGTGATAATGTCTGAACAACAACAACATCATCTGCAGTCGTGGTCATATCACTTAACCTCATCATATAAATGAAATTCCACTGAAGGTGGTGATTTCTTAGCATGAAAGTAAAATTTTTGCACGAAAATATTAGTGAGGAGGAGATACTGTTCGCGCTGGTCGCGGAGGAAGTCGACAAGGCCTGCATTCTCAGGCAAATGATAAAAGTCTTCATAAATCCCGGCTGCTCTCAAGAACTCATCATAAGGCCATTCACACGGCCAGACCTCCGCAGTGCGAGGGAGATTATATTTGGGATTCTTATTCTCTTCACTTTTCTTATCCTTCGAGCTTCGGCTCAAAGAGCCCCTCAACAATCTCTTCATCATTTTCTCTGAAAAATTTCTGAAATTTGTAGTGACTCAAAATAAAAGTGAATCAAACTCAACAAGATTGATAGCAACTACTCCTACAAGTGCCTAGAGGCCATATCATGCATTAAAACTACTTTTGACCACATAAATTTGACATGCAAGCTCAAGAACAGGGTCACCTAAGCAGAAAGTTTTTGCAATAAATAAAGCACTAGAACCAGAACTAATTGGACCATTGGAGGAGTCACATACCAAAGAACAATCCCCCAAAGCAGTTTTGTGAATGGAGCTTTGAGCTAGGAGATCGAAAATGGTAGCAAGATGGGCAAGAACTCGGGTTTGAGCTGGTCGATGATTTTTTCTGGAGAAAGACGAAGTGTGTGGGTGCAAGAATAAGTGGAGGGGCCCACGTGGGGTCCACGAGGTAGGGGGCACGCCCTAGGGGGGTGGGCGTGCCCTGGACCCTCGTGGTCAGGTGGTGTGCCCCCCTGGTGTGTTCTCAGTGCCAATAATTCTTAAATATTCTACAAAAAATCATATATAATTTTCAGGACATTTGGAGAACTTTTATTTTCGAGGTATTTTTTATTGCAAGGATAATTCAGAAAACAGATAGAAAATACTATTTTTGCTTTATTTAATCTAAATAACAGAAAGTAAAAGGAGGGTACAGAGAGTTGTGCTTTCTAACTTCATCCATCTCATGCTCATCAAAAAGGAATCCATTAACAAGGTTGATCAAGTCTTGTTAACAAACTCTTTCCGAATAACACTAAGTTACCTCAACGGGGATATGCACATCCCCAACAATAAGAATATCATATTTCTTCTTGATAGTAGGGAGAGGAAATTCAAAACGTCCAATAGTAATTGTTGAAGTTTTTCCAATAGAATTTATACTGTGGACTTGAGGTTGTTTCCTCAGAAAATGCACTGTATGCTCATTACCATTAACAGGAAAAGTGACATTGCCTTTGTTGCAATCAATAACAGCCCCTGTAGTATTCAAAAAGGGTCTACCAAGAATAATAGACATACTATCGTCCTTGGGAATATCAAGAATAACAAAGTCCATTAAAACATTAACGTTTGCAACCACAACAGGCACATCCTCACAAATACCGATAGGTATAGTAGTTGATTTATCATCCATTTGGAAAGATATTTCAGTAGGTGTCAACTTATTCAAATCAAGTCTACGATATAAAGAGATAGGCATAACACTAACACCGGCTCCAAGATCACATAAAGCAGTTTTAACATAGTTTCTCTTAATGGAGCATGGTATAGTTGGTACTCCTGGATCTCCAAGTTTCTTTGGTATTCCACTCTTAAAAGTATAACTAGCAAACATGGTGGAAATTTCAGCTTTCGGTATCTTTCTTTTATTTGTGACAATATCTTTCATATACTTAGCATAAGGATTCATTTTAAGCATCAGTCAAACACATACGCAAAAATATAGGTCTAATCATTTCAACAAAGCGCTCAAAATCCTCATCTTCCTTTTTCTTGGATGGTTTAGGAGGAAAAGGCATAGGTTTCTAAACCCATGGTTCTCTTTCTTTACCGTGCTTCCTAGCAACGAAGTCTCTCTTATCATAACATTGATTCTTTGATTGTGGGTTATCAAGATCAATAGCAGGTTCAATCTCTACATCATTGTCATTGCTAGGTTGAGCATCATCATTAACATTATCACTAGGTTCATGTTCATTACCAGATTGTGTTTCAGCATCAAAAATAGAAATATCATTGGGATTCTCAGGTGTGTCAACAACAGGTTCGCTAGAAGCATGCAAAGTGCTATCATTTTTCCTTTTCTTCCTCTTAGAAGGACTAGGTGCATCAACAATAATTCTCTGAGAATCTTGCTCAATTCTCTTAGGGTGGCCCTCCGGATACAAAGGCTCCTAGGTCATTTTACCCCCTCTAGTCACGACTCTAATAGCATTATCATTTTTCTTTTCATTTAATTCATTGAGCAAATCATTCTGAGCTTTAAGCACTTGTTCTACTTGAGTGGTAACCATAGAAGCATATTTACTAAAAAATTTAAGTTCACCTTTAACTCTAGACATATAATCACTCAAGTGTTCAATCATATAAGCATTACGTTTCAATTGTCTACCAACATAAGCATTGAAGTTTTATTGCTTAACAATAAAATTATCAAACTCATCCAAGCATTGGCTAGCAGACTTATTATGAGGAATATCACCTTCATCAAATCTATAGAGAGAATTTACCTTTACTACCTGTGTCAGGTTATCAAGACCATGTATTTCTTCAATAGGTGGTAAATTCTTAACATCTTCAACTTCAATACCCTTTTCTTTCATAGATTTCTTTGCCTCTTGCATATCTTCAGGACTGAGAAATAGAATACCCCTTTTCTTCGGAGTTGGCTTATGAGTTGGTTCAGGAAGTGTCCAATCATTTTCATTACTCAACATATTATGCAATAGCAATTCAGCTTGATCAACAGTTCTTTCCCTGAAAACACAACCAACACAACTATCCAGGTGGTCTCTGGAAGCATCAGTTAGTCCATTATAAAAGATATCAAGTATTTCATTTTTCTTGAGAGGATGATCAGGCAAAGCATTAAGTAATCAGAGAAGCCTCCCCAAGCTTGTGGGAGACTCTTCCTCTATTTGCACAAAATTATATATTTCCCTTAAGGCAGCTTGTTTCTTATGAGCGGGGAAATATTTAGCAGAGAAGTAATAAATCATATCCTGGGGACTGCGCACACAACCAGGATCAAGAGAATTAAACCATGGTTTAGCATCACCCTTTAATGAGAACGGAAATAACTTAGGGATAAAGTAATAGCAAGTTTTCTCGTCATTAGTGAACATGGTGGCTATATCATTTAATTTAGTAAGATGTGCCACAACAGTTTCAGATTCATAGCCATAAAAAGGATCAGATTCAACCAAAGTAATTAACTCAGGATCGACAGAGAAATCATAATACTTATAGGAAATACAGATAGGTGAAGTAGCAAAAGCAGGGTCATATTTCATTCTAGCATTCAAAGACTTTTCTTTGAGCTTAACTAATTGTTTCTTAAGATCATATCTATCATTGCAAGCTAAAAAGTCTCTAGCAGTTTCTTCATCCATAACATAACCCTCAGGCACAACAGGCAATTCATATCTAGGGGGAGAATCTTCATCATCACTTTCATCAATATTATCAGTTTCAATAATTTCATTCGCTCTAACCCTAGCAAGTTGTTCATTAAGAAATTCACCTAGTGGCACAGTGTTATCAAGCATAGAAGTAGTTTCATCATAAGCATCATGCAAAGCAGAAGTGGCATCATCAATAACATGCGACATATCAGAATAGATATCAGGTGTAGGTGTCGCAAGTTTACTCAAAATAGAAGGCGAATCAAGTGCAGAGCTAGATGACAGTTCCTTACCACCCCTCGTAGTTGAGGGAAAAATCTTGGTTCTTTCATCTTTCCAGTTCTTCATAGTGCTCAACAAATATAAATCCCAAGTGACTCAAAGAATAAAGCTATGCTCCCCGGCAATGGCGCCAGAAAATAGTCTTGAT
Source organism: Triticum dicoccoides (assembly GCF_002162155.2). NCBI lineage: Eukaryota > Viridiplantae > Streptophyta > Magnoliopsida > Poales > Poaceae > Triticum > Triticum dicoccoides. The sequence goes on from NC_041390.1 coordinate 507,038,098, forward strand.
AACCCACAAGTATAGGGGATCGCAACTATTTTCGAGGGTAGAATATCCAACCCAAATTTATTGATTCGACACAAGGGGAGCCAAAGAATATTCTTAACTATTAAAATTTGAGTTGTCAATTCAACTGCACCTGAAAGACTTAATATCTGCAGCAAAGTAATATGGAAGTAGCGGTAATGGTGGCAAAAGTAACAGTAGTAGTTTTTATAGTGATTGTAACAGTGGCAACGGAAAAGTAACTAAGCAAAGATCAATATGTGAAAAGCACGTAGGCATTGGATCAGTGATGGATAATTATGTCGGATGCGATTCCTCATGCAACAGTCATAACATAGGGTGACACAGAACTAGCTCTAGTTCATCAATGTAATGTAGGCATGTATTCCGAATATAGTCATACGTGCTTATGGAAAAGAACTTGAATGCCATCTTTTGTCCTACCCTCCCGTGGCAGCGGGGTCCTATTGGAAACTAAGGGATATTAATGCTTCCTTTTAATAGAGTACCTGACCAAAGCATTAACACTTAGTGAATACATGAACTCCTCAAACTATAGTCATCACCGGGAGTGGTCCCGATTATTGTCACTTCGGGGTTACCGGATCATAACACATAGTAGGTGACTATTGACTTGAAAAATAGGATCAAGAACTCACATATATTCATGGAAACATAATAGGTTCAGATCTGAAATCATGGCACTCGAGCCCTAGTGACAAGCATTAAGCATAGAAAAGTCATAGCAACATCAATCTCAGAACATAATGGATACTAGGGATCAGACCCTAACAATACTAACTTGATTACATGATAAATCTCATCCAACCCATCACCGTCCAACAAACCTACGATGGAATTACTCACGTATCACCTGCCACTCACTTCTTTCGAGAGAAACTCCTTCTCTAGAAAGGATCCATTCTTAGCAATGAATATCTTGCCTTTGGATCTGTGATAGAAGGTGTACCCAACAGTCTCCTTCGGGTATCCTGTGAAGACACATTTCTCCAATTTGGGTACAAGCTTATCAGGTTGAAGCTTTTTCACATAAGCTTCGTAGCCCCAAACTTTAAGAAACGACAGCTTAGGTTTCTTGCCAAACCATAGTTCATATGGTGTCGTCTCAACGGATTTAGATGGTGCCCTATTTAATGTGAATGCAGCCGTCTCTAAAGCATAACCCCAAAACGATAGCGGTAAATCAGTAAGAGACATCATAGATCGCACCATATCTAATAAAGTACTGTTACGACGTTCGGACACACCATTATGCTGTGATGTTCCAGGTGGCGTGCATTGCGAAACTATTCCACATTGTTTCAAATAAAGACCAAACTCATAACTCAAATATTCACCTCCACGATCAGATGTAGAAACTTTATTTTCTTGTTACGATGATTTTCCACTTCACTCTGAAATTCTTTGAACTTTTCAAATGTTTCAGATGACGGCGGAGGCGGCGTACCGCTCCGTCGTTGTCGTTGTCGTCCTCCGGGACGCCATTGTTGAAGTCTTCAACGCAGCACAGAATGTTATTCAATTGTAAATCAAACATCACGTCGTCCTGGGATCGATGTGCAGGGCGCGGGAGGACGGCAACTGGCGGCACTGAGAGGTAGCGTTCGACGGTGGCGCCCCATGCCGCTGAGGGGGGCGCGCGCACGGAGAGGAAGGCGGGCGGCCATGGAAGTCAAAGGGCTCGCTTCCCAGTGAACCTGCGCAGCGTACAACTCGCACACTTCCTGGTGAGCCTGCGCATTCGAGGACAGCTTGCACGCTTCTCGGTCAGCCTGCACACTAGACTGCGCTCGCATGCCTCCCGTTCAGTCAAGGTCAAGCAACCGTCCGCACGACACCTCCTACAACCATTAAAACCAAGACACGTGTGTCACGTGAATGGTTAATAGAACACTCACGGTTTGAATTATACAAATGTTTGAGATATTAAAGTGACAACTATTTTTTCAAAATGCCTTTGTTGGCTGTCGTTATTCGAGTGCACCTTCTCTCAAAATGGACATGAAAAATAACAAAGCATGTCGGGTGCCATTCCATGATAGCATGCCAAGTTTCATGAATTTCAGACGAGTTTTAGATTTACTAGTATTTAAAAATAAAGTATCTCAACATTTTGCCGGCAATCAACGGTGCCATGGTGTTTGAAATTCATTCTCATTTCTTGCATGTGACCTAAGCATGCACCCAAGGACACATATTTGATTTTTCAACCAATTTATATGCACTGGAGCATGTGCATGTAGTTCAAATTTGAATTATGCACATAAATGCATTGAAAACTCAGTTAATGCGTAAAAATGTCCAAACGAACCCCGAAAAATCACAAAAATTAACACAACACTCCTGTTGTTCTATGTTGACATGACAAAATTTTTGAAAGCAATAAGAGGCAATGGATATCATTTCGTCCCCAAAGGTGGGATGTTCCCTACCGAAACCATCATGCTTGTTGTGAGAAGCTCTCGTTTGTGAGAAGCATATACCCAAACCTGCCCCAAATGGGATACAATTTTTACCACGGCATGTTGATGCCGCTCTATGATAGCATGCCAAGTTTCATGAATTTCAGATGAGTTTTGGATTTACTAGAATTTAAAAACCAGGTATCTCAATGTTTTGCCTGCAATCAACAGTGCTCCGGTGTTTGAAATTCATTTCCATTTCTTGCATGGGACCTAAGCATGCACCCAAGGACACATATTTGATTTTTCAACCAATTTATCTGCACTGGAGCATGTGCATATAGTTCAAATTTGAATTATGCACATAAATGCATTGAAAACTCAGTTAATGCATAAAAATGTCCAAACGAACCCTGAAAAATAAAAAAAATGGCAAAACACTCCTGTTGTTCTATGTTGACACGAGAATTTTCTTGAAAGCAATAATAGGCAATGGATATCGTTTCGTCCCCCAAAGGTGGGACGTTCCCTACCGAACCATCATGCTTGTTGTGAGAAGCTCTAGTTTGTGAGAAGCATATACCCAAACCTGCCCCAAATGGGACAAAAAATTTACCACGGCATGTTGATGCCGCTCCATGATAGCATGCCAAGTTTCATGAATTTTAGACGAGTTTTGGATTTACTAGAATTTAAAAACCAGGTATCTCAATGTTTTGCCGGCAATCAACGGTGCCCTGATGTTTGAAATTCATTCCCATTTCTTGCATGGGACCTAAGCATGCACCCAAGGACACATATTTGATTTTTTAACCAATTTATATGCACTGGAGCATGTTCATGTTTCTCAAATTTGAATTATGCACATAAATGCACTGAAAACTCAGTTAATGCATAAATATGTCCAAACGAACCCTGAAAATCACAAAAATTGACACAACACTCCTGTTGTTCTATGTTGACACGAGAAATTTTTTGAAAGCAATAAGAGGCAATGGATATCATTTCGTCCCCAAAGGTGGGACGTTCCCTATCGAAACCATCATGCTTGTTGTGAGAAGCTCTGGTTAGCGAGAAACATATACCTAAACCTGCCCCAAATGGGACAAATTTTTTACCATGTCATGTTGATGCCGCTCCATGATAGCATGCCAAGTTTCATGAATTTCAGATGAGTTTTGGATTTACTAGAATTTAAAAACCAGGTATCTCAATGTTTGCGGCCCAGTGACGGTGGTAGGGTGCTTGACATTCATTCACATTTCTTGCATGGGACCTAAGCATGCAACCAAGAACACATATTTGAATTTTCAACCAATTTATAAGCATTAGAGCATGTGCATCTAGTTCAAATTTGAATTATGCACATAAATGCATTGAAAACTCAATTAATGCATAAAAATGTCCAAACGAACCCCGAAAAATCCCAAAAATTGACACAACACTCCTGTTGTTATATGTTGACACTAGGAAAAAATTTGTAATCGAGAAGAGGCAACGGATATTGTTTTGTCCAGAAAGGTGAAATGTTCCCTACCGAAACCATTAGGCTTGTTGTGAGAAGCGCTGGTTCGTGAGAAGCATATCCCCAAACCTGACCCAGATGGGACCAAAAAAATTTACCACGACATGTTGATGCCGCTCCATGACAGCATGCCAAGTTTCATGAATTTCAGACGAGCTTTGGATTTACTAGAATTTAAAAACCAGGTATATCAATGTTTGTGGCTGAGTGACGGTGGCAGGGTGTTTGACATTCATTCCCATTTCTTACATGGGACCTACGTAGGAAACCAAGGACACATATTTGAATTTTCAACTAATTTATATGCATTAGAGCATGTGCATGTAGTTCAAATTTGAATTATGCACATGAATGCATAGAAAACTCAGTTAATGTATGAGAATGTCCAAGCGAACCCCGAAAAATCCCAAAAATTAACACAACACTCCTGTTGTTCTATGTTGACACTAGGAAAAAAAATTCAAATCGAGAAGAGGCAACGGATATCGTTTCGTCCAGAAAGGTGAAACGTTCCCTACCGAAACCATCACACTTGTTGTGAGAAGCTCTGGTTTATGAGAAGCTTATACCCAAACCTGCCCCAAATGGGACAATTTTTTTACCATGACATGTTGATGCCGCTCCATGATAGCATGCCAAGTTTCATGAATTTTGGATGAATTTTGGATTTACTAGAATTACAAAAGCAAGTACATCGACGTTTGCCGAAGAGCCACGGTGCCGTGGTGGTCGAATTTCATCCCCATTTCTTGCATGGGAGATAAGCATAAACCCATGGACACATATATGATTTTACAACCTGTAAGTGCATCTAGTGCCACCCCTAGTTGGGTTTGGAGTATTGACGACAAACCTGGTTGAGGGACTAATGTGTTTGTGATAATTGCAGGATAACACAGGTAGTAGTCCCTCATTGATTCGGTTTACCTACCGGAGATGACCCCAAAAAAATGTATGAAGACATTGAAGACAAAGGTGGTATGTGAAGATATTCACATTGAAGACTATGACAAGAGAATACATGGCGTGAAGACTATGGAGCGCGAAGACTGAGTTGTTTCGTTGTTTCCTTTTCTTCTTTGTTGAGTCATAGGAACCACCGTACTATTAAGTGGGGTCCCAATGAACAAAGCCAGAGTGACTGAAGTGATGCTTAACCAAAATCCTATGTCTTCGAGCGAAGACAATGAGAGAAAAACTTATCCAGAGCTGGATAAGTCAGCTTTACTTGTAGACCAAGTAAAGTTGCCGTGTGTGTTTGAAATCTGACCATTGGAACACGTGTCAGTTCCTTAGTGATCTAGGGTCATTTCGGACAAATCAGGTCGGGTTGCCTAGTGGCTATAAATAGCCCACCCCCTACACCATAAATTGGTGGCTGCTTAGAGTTAGTGCACGACTTTTGTCGTTTGAGAGCAACCCACCTCGAAGCCTTTGAGAGAGAAATCCTTGCGAGGACAAAGCCCTAAACACCCAGAGCCAAAGAGTGTTAGGCATCACTGAAGTCTTCCTGTCTGTGTGATCTGAAGACTTGTTACACTTGAGGACTGTGAATCCTCCAGCCGGTTAGGCGTCGCGTTCTGAGCATCCAAGAGTCATTGTGGATCACCGGTGAACGAAGTCTGTGAAGGTTTGGAAGTCTACCTTGAAGACTTACCAGAGTGATTGAGCGAGGACTGGGTGTCCTTAGCTCAAGGGGAATAAGGTGAAGACACGGTCTTCTGAGTTAAATCTCAGCCTCCCTAACTAGACGTACATTTGTCACAGCAACTGGAACTGGTCCAACAAATCATTGTCTTCAACAAGCAACTGGTTCTAGCCTTCCCATCTCTTTATTTACAGTTGGTCCTTGTGAAGTCATTGCCTGTTTGCATTGTCCATTTATCTTCACTGTGTGACTATTTGTTTTGATTGGTTACATACTATCTTCCATCCTGATCCGTACTGCCTAGCTGCTATTAGTCTTCGTGCTCTCACTTCATTGAATACTTGACTATGGCTTGTCTAGTATAGTCTACCTTCCACTGTATGGTTATAGGTTCATTTCTATCGTTTGTCTTCGAAACTCCCATGTTTTGAAGACTTCCATAAAAATCGCCTATTCACCCCCTCTAGTCGATAACTAGCACTTTCAATTGGTATCAGAGCAAGGTACTCCCTTGTTCTGTGTGATTCGGTTTAACCACCTGGAGTTTTAGCTATGTCGACTGCAGGGATAATCAAAGTCTCTGCTGCGTGCCCCGTCTTCGATGGAACTAAATATCCCTACTGGAAGAATAAGATGCACATGCATCTTGAAGCCATTGATGTCGACCTCTGGTATGTCGTCAAGAATGGCGTTCCCAAGGCTGGTGAAGGTGTCACCGCTGCCGATGGCAAGAAGTTCGTTCAACTGGATTCCACTGCCAAGAACATCATCTGTGGTCATCTGACCAAAGGGCAGTATGGCCGTGTGAGTTCTTTGGAAACATCGAAGCTAGACTGGGACTGGCTCTCCAAAGTCAACGAAGGCGTCTCAACCTAGAGAGATCAAAGGATCAGTGTCCTTCGCAACCTCTTCAACCGCTTCAAGAGAAACGACAATGAGAATGTTCAGCTCACGTTTGATCACCTCACTGACATCACGAATGAGCTTTAGGCTCTCGGCGCTATTGAGATCACCAAACATGAAATTGACAAGACACTCCTGAGATACTTGACAGCTCGTTTGACACCCTAGCCCGGATGATGCAAGAACGCCCTGACTTCAAGACACTCGATCCGTCTGACATACTTCAAAGGCTCAACACACATGAGTTTCAGCTTTCTGATAAAAGAGATATCTACGGTCCCAACTATGGCCGAACTCGCGCCTTGAAGGCAAAAGCTGTTTCCTCATCTGAAGAAGAATCTGACTGCTGTTCTAATGATACTGAAGACATTGGAAAGGAGCTTGCTATGCTTGTGAAGAAGTTCCAGAAATTCACCAAGAAGAAAGGCTTCAGAAAGTCTTCACGATCTAGCTTAAGGAATGATGAAGCTTCTACTCATGACTACAAGAAGAGAACATGCCACAAGTGCAAGAAACCTAGTCACTACATCTCTGAGTGTCCACAGTGGGACAATGAGAACAAGAAGAAGAGCAAGGAATATGATTATGATGACAAGAAGAAGAAGAAATACTCAAAGTCTTCTTCCAAGTCTTCCTCAAAGTCTTCATCACACAAGAAGAGCTCATCTGGCAAGGTTCGTTTGTTTGTTGGCAAGGAAATGGATTCAGAGGAGGAGTCTGCTTCTGAGGAGGCGGAGGTGGAGTCCGAGGAGGAGTCCGACTCTAGCGTTGCAAGTCTGGCTACAACCTACGTTGCCAAGTCCATCTTCAACACTGAAGACAATGACTTCATCACCGACGCCGATGCTAATGACAAGGACGACTCTGCTCCCACCTATTGCTTCATGGCACATGGTGCCAAGGTAAACTCACGCAATACTCACTATCAAACATCCAGCGAAGATGACTCTGATTGTGGTTCCAAACCCAACTACAAAACACTTGCTAAAATTGCAACTGAACAACAAAAAGCTATGGAACATATTCAAAAACTGTTAGACAAAAGCGATGACCTGTTGGACGCTGAAATGACTCGATCCCAGTCCTTAATTGAAGACATAAAAAATCTTCATGTTAAGTATGAGGAACTTGAAAGTCGTCATGAAATGCTCTCAACAACTCATGAAAAGCTTTCCTATGATTATCTTCAAAGGAAACAAGAACTTGAGAAATTGAGAGCGGTTCATGAAGATCTTCAAAAGGAAAACGAGTCACTTCGCGCTGAACAGACCAGTTCCGCTCAGGAAGGATTTGAACCACCATGTCTTAAATGCCTTGAGCGTGATAACGCTACTTCTGTTGCTGAATGTTCTACTGCTGCTACTGTTGCAATATCTTCAACTGTTGATGTGGTATCTAACCCCTCCGCTGAGGATGCCACTGCTATTGCTGATGAAAATGCTAGGTTGAAGACATTGCTTGAAACAGGGATGTACAAAAGTCTCAAAGGGCATCAGACACTATGTGATGTCCTCAAAAGGTAGATTCTGAAGCAAAACCCTAGGAAAGAGGGTGTTGGGTTCGAAAGGAAAATTAATGCTGATGGCTCTTACTGGAAGCCTGAGCAGTACCCCAAAACCACATGGGTTACTGCAAAGGAACCTTCAGTGGATCCATCCACCCTATCTGGCTTCACTTGTGCTAATCCTATTGTCATTGATGAATCCTTTGATGCAAACTATAAACTGTTTAAGAATCAGAATGGTGAAGTGTTTGCCAGGTATATTGGTACTAACTGCAAGAATGGACCACCTATGAAGAAAGTCTGGGTGCCCAAAAGGTGTCTGGAGAATCTTCGTGTGAATGTCGTCATGACACCACAAGGGAAGAAGACAAACCCCAGACCACAGGCTTCATATGGTCCAAAGGCTTCATACAGACAGAGGATTCACCTGAGTCACACTAACACAAATATTTTGCAGGGAAATCATACCCAGGCCTATGAATATGAGCGTGTTTCATCAAACCGCCATGTTCATAAGACCAAGAACTACTCTGCTTATTCCTATGAGTATTATTCACCTCATGCAAAACTATTTGCCACGGCTTCAAAGCCAAAGTTCTCAGATGCTGCACTTAGACTCATTGCTTCGAAGCCACCCTTGAAGATGTGGGTGGCTAAGAAATCTTAACTCTCTTTTGCAGGGAAAGGTATCCAGCCGAAAATCAAATGCGTCTGAAGCTATTGCTGGGGACCTAAAACATCTTGTAGGGCGCAAGATCAAATGCCCAAATGGTCTTATTATGTATTTTGTTCCTGAGTCGCTTGCTATTTGTTCTATTAGTCCTAACCTCGATCTAAGCTTTCATAATCCACTTGCTCGTCAAATGTTTATGCTTCACAATACTCTTCGTGAAGCCTATCCCCCTAACTGCACTGTAGGGTATGACACAAGCTGCTTCAGAATGAATTATTGATAGTGGATGTACTAATCACATGACTGGCGAACGAAGTCTTCTCATGGACTCGACCTTACGTCCATCTAACAAAAGTCACATCACATTTGTTGATACTAGTAAAAGCAAGGTATTGGGTCTAGGTAGAGTTGCAATCTCAAAGGATCAACACATGGATAAAGTGATGCTTGTTGAATCCCTTGGTTTCAACTTAATGTCTGTCTCAATGCTTTGTGATTTGAACATGATTGTGATATTTGGAAAATATCGTTGCCTTGTTCTAATGGAATCTGACAAATCTCTAGTCTTTGAAGGGTATCAGAAAGATGATTTGTACATGGTAGATTTCTCAGCAGGACCACAGCTTGCCGTATGTCTTCTAGCAAAAGCTTCAGAGTGCTGGCTCTGGCATCGGAGGCTAGGGCATGCTGGCATGAGGAACTTGCATACTCTTGCAAAGAAGAAGCACGTCATAGGCATCGAGGGCATCTAGTTCAAGAAGGATCACTTATGCGGTGCCTGCGAAGCTGGAAAGATGACGAGGGCCAAGCATCCCTCGAAGACAATCATGACAACGACTCAACCCTTCAAGTTGCTACACATGGACCTCTTCGGCCCTACTCACTACTCTACCCTTACTACTACTGCTTGTCTCTATGGCTTCGTCATTGTTGATGATTATTCAAGATATACATGGGTACATACAATCCTCTACAAGACTGAAGTGCAGGATGTCTTCAGACGCTTCGCCAATCAAGCCATGAACAACTATGACATCAAGATCAAGCACATCAGAAGTGACAATGGCACTAAATTCAAGAACACCGGCCTGGACACTTATCTTGATACATTGGGCATCACTCATGAATTCTCAGCTCCATACACGCCGTAGCAGAATGGCATCGTGGAACGCAAGAACAAAACACTCATTGAGATGGCTCGGACAATGCTCGATGAATACAAGACACCAAGAAAGTTCTGGCCTGAAGCTATTGATACTGCATGCCATGTCATCAACCGTGTTTATCTTCACAAGCTTCTGAAGATAACATCCTATGAACTCCTCACTGGTAAGAAGCCAAATGTTAGTTACTTCAGAGTATTTGGTGCTAGGTGCTAGATCAAGGATCCACATCACACTTCAAAATTTGCACCGAAAGCACATGAAGGTTTTATGCTTGGTTACGGAAAGGATTCGCACTCCTACAGAGTCTTCAACCTATTTCACTATAAAGTGGTTGAAACTGTGGATGTGCGGTTCGATGAGACTAACGGCTCGCAAAGAGAGCACCTGCCAAATGTGCTAGATGAAATTCCACCCACTGAATCCATCGAGCTTATGGGAACTGGAGAAATCATACCATCTGAAGTACAGCCTGAAGAGGAACTTATCATTTTTGCACCTAATCAACCTGAAGACAATGCTCAGCCTGAAGACACTCCTTCAAACGATGACAATGATCAGCAAGAGCAAAATCTTCGTCCAATTCATCCTCGTGTTGCAAATGAAGTACAGATTGAGAAGATAATTGATAGCATCAATGCACCTAGTCCACTCACTCGTTCAAGGGCAACACAGCTAGCAAATTTCTGTGGGCACTTTGCATTCGTCTCAATATCTGAACCCAAGAAAGTTGATGAAGCCTTCATGGAACCTGAATGGATTCAAGCTATGCAAAAAGAGCTTCAACAGTTTGAGCTGAATAATGTTTGGGAACTGGTTAAGCGTCCTGATCCTCATAAACACAATATCATAGGCACTAAATGGATATATCGCAACAAGCAAGATGAGCATGGTCAAGTTGTCAGAAACAAGTCTCGTCTCGTTGCTCAAGGATACACTCAAGTTGAAGGAATTGACTTCGATGAAACATTTGCTCCTGTGGCTAGGCTTGAAGCTATTCGCATACTGCTAGCCTATGCAAATCATCATAACATCCTTCTGTATCAAATGGATGTGAAGAGTGCCTTTCTCAATGGCAAGATTGAAGAAGAAGTGTATGTTAGACAACCACCTGGTTTTGAAGATCCAAAACATCCTGACATGGTTTACAAGCTCAACAAGGCACTGTATGGCCTCAAACAAGCCCCTCGTGCTTGGTATGACACACTCAAAGACTTTCTGAAGAGCAAAGGCTTCAAACCTGGTTCCCTGGATCCCACACTCTTCACGAAGACATATGATGGTGAATTGTTTGTGTGCCAAATATATGTGGATGACATTATCTTCGGCTGCACTAATCAGAAATACAATGATGAGTTTGGACACATGATGCAAGAGGAATATCAGATGTCCATGATGGGTGAGCTGAAGTTCTTGGTCTTCAAATACGGCAGCAACGCAACGGCATCTTCATATCTCAAGAGAAATACCTCAAAGATTGCCTGAAGAAGTTTGGAATGCAAGACTGCAAAGGTTATACGACGCCAATGCCAACCAAAAGTCATCTAGGTCCTGACGCCAATGGTAAAGAGTTCGATCAAAAGGTATACCGCTCCATGATTGGTTCTTTGCTTTATTTATGTGCATCTAGGCCAGATATCATGCTTAGTGTTTGCATGTGTGCCCGGTTCCAAGCGGCACCAAAGGAATCGCATCACTTAGCTGTGAAGCGAATTCTTCAATATTTGGCTTCCACCCCAACACTAGGATTATGGTATCCAAAGGGCTCAGAGTTTGATCTAGTTGGATTCTCGGATGCTGATTATGCTGGTGACAAGGTGGATCGCAAGTCGTACATCAGGCACATGTCACTTCCTGGGATGATCACTTGTGTGTTGGTCTTCAAAGAAGCAGAACTGTGTATCTCTCTCCACTACTAAATCTGAATACATTGCTACTGGATCTTGCTGCGCTTAGCTTCTATGGATGAAGCAAACACTCAAAGACTATGGCATTCATCTAAAGCAAGTGCCACTCTACTGCGACAATGAAACCGCCATCAAGATTGCCAACAACCCAGTTCAACACTCGAGGACAAAGCACATTCAGATCCGTCATCACTTTCTCAGAGATCATGTCATGAAGGAAGATATTGATATCATTCACGTCAACACTGAAGAGCAACTGGCAGATATCTTCACAAAGCCCTTGGATGAGAAAAGGTTTTGCAAGTTGCGGTGTGAGCTAAATATCTTGGAATCCTCAAATGTCCTGTGATCAGGCACACATCCTAACACTTATGCATGATTGATGACTTAGATGTGCAACACACGAAGTAATGTATATGTTCAATTAATGAAGACTTACACTCTGAGTGAGAAAACATTAACACGGAATTTGACTTCGGAGCGCCACGATAATTGTGCGCCGTGTCTAGGTCTAATACTTCCTATACGGTGGGTAACACCACCACCAAACTTTTGTTTGGAGTGTTTTCTATTGGCGTTACATTTTCTATGTCATCACATTTGGTTTGTCTTCAAATTTCAACATGTCCTCATGTTTATCTTCACTATTGAGTTAGTCTTATTCGGATATATTCATATATTAGTGTTCTGTCATCTATAGCATTCACTTATAGCTATGTCTTCTCATTTTGAATCTTTTGAACTAAGTGAATGTGATCGGACCCTAACCTTTCTATGCTCCCATCTCAAATCTATCTATCCAAATCATATGCATTCTATTGAAACTATCGAATGTCTTCTCTACATCCTTGTCAGCAGAAGATACCGAGACAAACATTAAATCTGTTTTAAATGCTCAATCCTTTTTTCCTGAAACCCAGAGAAGCGGGAACGACCACCCGACAAACCAGGCGTGCGTGGGAACATGGAACAACCTCCAATGTGTTGCATGTTCGCCACGTGTCCTTTAGATGTGAACCGCCAGGGGCACCTGCGTAATAACGCCGCGCCGTCCCTGTCCTTATAAATACACGCCACACCCCAGTCATGATCTCTTCTTCCACTTCTCCTTCTCGCATAAACCTTAGCGCCACCGCTAGCTCTCGACGATGCCGTTGATGAAGCGCTTAACTACCGCGACCTCACCGATGCCGTCCTCACGCCGGCCGCAAACATCGTCTTCTCCGTCGTCGTCGTAGGTGTCCTCCGTCTCGAAGTTAGGGCACGGAAGATCGAACTGCTCGGCCTCATCTCCTACTCCATCTAGCAGTTCCTCGAGTGGTAAATAAAAACTCTTTTTAGAGTCCTTTTTGATCCTATAGATTCATCTTTTTCAACCACAAGTGGTTTCTGTCCCAACAAATTGAATCTATCCTTTTCTGCATCTCTTAACATGCCTACTATGTTCACTTATGCTTCACAAAGTAGTTAGATTCCTCACTTGTACTTATTCATGGATTCGTACAAATCTGGAACCAACTCTCTACATATGAGTGAATGTCTTCGCACTATGAGGTCAATGTCTTCTAAACTGATTTATCTTCAAAATCTTTTGAGAATGCATGTGACCTCTTCCCCTTCCCTCGCATCTCTAATGCTGTCACAAGTACATGTCCATGGGAGAATCCCTTGGTTCTCATAGTCTCCATTCATTTGCAGAGTTCTTACAGCATCACATCAATTCTCCTGAAGCTAATTCTTGTCTGACCAACAGAAGGAAGCCTTTGCATGTTCTGAAGCCTTTCAGTCTGAACTTCATTGCAACAGAAAAATCAGTCAGGAAGGGCGGCAGACAACACCGTGAAAACACTGCCAAGGACCTGCCACCGCATCTCTATGATCTATACAAGTCAGATCCAGAAGAGACCTATGGAGAACTCAAGAACCGAATCCAATGGATTCGAAGACATTGGGCAGAGGAATGGTTCAAGTACAGATTTGTCACTGACGAACATGCTGAAAAGAATGCCATCAAGGGCCCCTGGGGAGATATTATATACAAAGGTCTTCAGCCCAAGTCGAAGTCCGAAGCTATTGCTCAAGGCTTCTACCACTGCATGACCCGTGGACCTTAGCTTGCTAATGCCGACCCATCCTCTCTGTTATGGTGTCGTGAAGACAATCTCTTTAAGCACAACTTCCAGTTTGCCAAAACTTCTGCCAAAGAGAACAAGAAGTCACTAGGGTTAGACTTCAACCCCGGTCCCTCTGCTCCTCGTGCCGACGGCACACGTGATGCTGAACCCAATATTGTTGGGACCTTCTACAACCTTGAAGGTCTCATCACTCACATTCATGTTCAAGGGGCAACTGTGGATCACTCTGCAGATGACGCTGATTCTGACAAAGCGCCTGCACCATCGAACCCTGTGAAGCAAAAGAAACCAAAGGCTTCAAAGCCCTCCTCCGCACCAAAGGGTCTCACAGGCGAAGCCTCTGGCCACTGCACCTCCTGAAGCCAGTGTGCAGTCTGAAGATCTCTCTCGCATCTCCAAGTCTGACAAGATGAAGAAGCCCTTGCAACCAACTGGTCAAGCATTGACCCCTGCTGCCGTTCTGAGGAACAAGAATGAAGCCATTGATCTGTCTAGCGAAGACGATCTTGGCGATGATGCTCTTGAGATGCTTATAAAGAGCAAGCAAGAGGCGGAAATCTTCAATGATCTTCCCCTCTTTGATGCAGAGATCCTGTACAAGTTCATTGATGCATGATTTGACAGCCCATACCTCAGTTTTGATGATCTTCAGCTCCCAATTGGCCTCAGTGTCTCCTTCCATGGAGCCATTGCTCCTGAGCTGGCTCTTGCACAGAAAATTGTTGAGTTGAAGCACAAGATTGATTATGAAAAGGCTCAGTTCAAGAAGCACATGGCCAAGCTCAACGTGGAAGATGTCCCAAACTTCAAGGTCATGCTGCATGAGCTCAAGGAGGCGTTCCACAAGAAACATGAAGAAACTAAAGGTTCTCGAGAGCGCATGAAACACCTGGCTGCCAAATGTGTTCAAGGCTACAATGAAGCTGAAAAGCGCAAGGCTTTGGGGCGACCAGGCATCGACCCCAGAATGGCTTCCAAGAAGAAGAAGAAGCCCGCTGTGGCCCAACCAGAAGCATCAAGGCAGGAAGAACCTCGCATTGTCTTCCTAGCAAGTATGACAAGCTCAAAGCCTAAAGTCCCCACAGTGGCTTCGGAGTTCAAGAAAACAAGGGCAGCTAAAGCCGAAGCCCGAAAGCGCAAGACCAAGGCCACCACTAATGATGCTCCACCGACAAAGAAGAGAAAAACGAAGAAGAAAGATCGGGCTGCTCCCAAAGAGCCCCTTGTCGTCGAGCCAATCTCAGTTGCTCGTCCTGTGTCTGAACACCGTTAGCGCCAGTTGATAGTTCATGAGCCTGCTTCCACAGAGGCTCCAGAAGTTGAAGACATTCCAGCTGTTGACCCCACCGCAGCTGAAGACATTGGTCATCAAGACAATGTTGAAGATGATGAAGTCCTTCCTCAGATCGAACACAATGTGGTATCATCGCCTGTTCTCACAAACAGCGAACTCATCAGCATTGGTCGTCCATTGATGCCAATTTCTCAGGATGACTCATGGGCTGATCACCCACAAGGCTCCCCCCGTTGAGAAGAATCACCAAGTACCCCCCCATCCCAAGTCACCACTTTGGTGCTTGAAGACAATGACTTTGTGGCCTGATGACCCACAATTATAGGGGATCTATCGTAGTCCTTTCAATAAGTAAGAGTGTCGAACCCAACGAGGAGCAGAAGGAAATGATAAGTGGTTTCTAGCAAGGTATTCTCTGCAAGTACTGAAATAAGTGGTAACAGATAGTTTTGTGATAGGATAATTTGTAACGAGCAACAAGTAACAAAAGTAAATAAAGTGCGGCAAGGTAGCCCAATCCTTTTTGTAGCAAAGGACAAGACTGGACAAACCCTTATATAGAGGAAAGTGCTCCCGAGGACACATGGGAATATCGTCAATCTACTTTTCATCACGTTCATATGATTCGCGTTCGGTACTTTGTTAATTTGGTATGTGGGTGGACCGGTGCTTGGGTACTGCCCTTACTTGGACAAGCATCCCACTTATGATTAACCTCTATTGCAAGCATCTGCAACTACAACAAAAGTATTAAGGTAAACCTAACCATAGCATGAAACATGTGGATCCAAAATCAGCCCCTTACGAAGCAACGCATAAAGTAGGGTTTAAGCTTCTGTCACTCTAGCAACACATCATCTACTTATTACTTCCCAATGCCTACCTCTAGGCCCAAATAATGGTGAAGTGTCATGTAGTCGACGTTCACATAACACCACTAGAGGAGAGACAACGTACATCTCGTCAAAATATCGAATGAATACCAAATTCACATGACTACTGATAGCAAGACTTCTCTCATGTCCTCAGGAACAAACGTAACTACTCACAAAGCATAATCATGTTCATAATCAGAGGGGTATTAATATGCATATAGGATCTGAACATATGATCTTCCACCAAATAAACCAACTAGAATCAACTACAAGGAGTAATTAACACTACTAGCAACCTACTAGTACCAATCCCGGACTTGGAGACAAGAATTGGATACAAGAGATGAACTAGGGTTTTGAGAGGAGATGGTGCTGGTGAAGATGTTGATGGAGATTGCCCTCTCCCGATGAGAGGAGCGTTGCCGATGACGATGGCGATGATTTCCCCCTCCCAGAGGGAAGTTTGCCCGGCAGAACAGCTCTGCCGGAGCCCTAGATTGGATCCGCCAAGGTTCCGCCTTGTGGCGGCGGAGTTTCGTCCGAGGAGATGGCTTATGATTTTTTTCCTCATGGAAAGACTCCATATAGCAGAAGATGGCCATCGGAGGGCCACCAGGGGGCCCACGAGGTAGGGGGGCATGCCCAGGGGGGTAGGGCGCGCCCCCACCCTCGTGGGCAGGGTGTGGCCCCCCTGGTGAACTTCTTGTGCTCAGTACTTTTTATATATTCTGAAAACGTCTTCCGTGAAGTTTCGGGACTTTTGGAGCTGTGCAGAATAGGTCTCTAATATTTGCTCCTTTTCCAGCCCAGAATCCCAGCTGCCGGCATTCTCCCTCTTTATGTAAACCTTGTAAAATAAGAGAGAATAGGCATAAGTATTGTGACATAGTGTGTAATAACAGCCCATAATGCAATAAATATCGATATAAAAGCATGATGCAAAATGGACGTATCAACTTCCCCAAGCTTAGACCTCGCTTGTCCTCAAGAGAAAGCCAAAATCGAAAAATATGTCCACATGTTTGGAGATAGAGGTGTCGATCAAAGTAAAATACGGACATGAGGGCATCATGATCATTCTTAGAACAACAACTTACATAATTCTTGTCATATGATTTCTTATGCTAGAGTAATAATTCAATCACAATTTCATGTCTGAATCATAAACTTCATTGAAAACTAACAAACTATAATCTCGATCATTGGAGCAATTGCAATTTGTCATAACATAGGAAAGAGTCAATATATAAGAGCTTTTCAGCAAGTCCACATACTCAACTATCATATAGTCTTTCACAATTGCTGACACTCACGCAATGCTTATGGGTATGGAGTTTTAATCGAACACAGAGAAAGATAGGGGCTTATAATTTTGCCTCCCGACGTTTTACCTCAAGGGTAATGTCAACAATAATAGTTCATGAAAACTCACATCCAATTAGCCATATATAGCATGATCTTTCCAACATACTGTGCTTGCCAAAGGATAAAATGTAAAAAGGAAGGGTGAAGATCACCATGACTCTTATGCAAGGTAGGAGATAAAAGTAAAAGATAGGCCCTTCGCAAAGGGAATCAGAGGTTGTCATGCGCTTTTATGGTTGGATGCACAAAATCTTAATGCGAAAGAACATCACTTTATATTGCCACTTGTGATATGGACCTTTATTATGCAGTCTGTCGCTTTTATTTCTTCCATATCACACAATCGTATAAAGTTTATTTTCTCCCACACTAATAAGTCATACATATTTAGAGAGCAATTTTTATTGCTTGCACCGATGACAACTTACTTGGAGGATCTTACTCAATCCATAGGTAGGTATGGTGGACTCTCATGGCAAAACTGGTTTAAGGGTATTTGGAAGCACAAGTAGTATCTCTACTTGGTGCGATGAATTTGGCTAACATGAGGGGGAAAGGCAAGCTCAACCATGTTGGATGATCCATGACAATATAATTTATCTCATATGTAAGAAAACATAACCCATTATGTTGTCTTCCTTATCCAACATCAACTCTTTAGCATGTCATATTTTAATGAGTGCTCACAATCATGAAAGATGTCCAAGATAGTATATTTATATGTGAAGACCTCTCTTTCTTTATTACTTCCTATTAATTGCAACGATGGCCAAAACTATGTTTGTCAACTCTCAACAACTTTTATTCATCATACTTTTTCTATGTGAGCTCATTACTATCCATAAGATTCATATGATCTCTTTGTTTCCTTTTTTATCTATTTCTCTTTTCTTTTATTCACTTAGGATCATGGTAAAATAATCAAGCCCTTGACTCAACACTAATCTTTATTATATATAGCTCACGGACTCGATTACATAGAGGGATCATAAAGCAAAACTCAAAACTAGATCATGCCATAAACTTTATTCTACTAGATCAAGATATTACCAAAAGGATCGAACTAAGATAAATGGTAAAGACAAAGATGATGGTGATACGATACCAGGGCACTCCCCCAAGCTTGGCAGTTGCCAAGGGGAGTGCCCATACCCGATGCTCAGTTCTTATTTTTTGGTGGAGAAGATGGAGATGATGATGGATAGTCACACATCGAGCGTAAGAGGTCCTCCAGCTTGCGGATAATGCCCTTGAGTGCAACAATATGCTCCTTCAACAAAATATTTCCACGTGTGAGATACTTGTTCTATATATGAGCTAACTCAATCATCTTGAAAGCTTCGATCTCAGTTGGGGTAAGAAGATTGTGATCAAGTTGAAGGATGTCTTCTGCTGCCGGAGCGTGATCCTCCGTGGCCTTCTTGATCCCTTCATCCTTGTTGATCTCCATGGGTTCTTCCCTCTTCAGCTCTATCTTAATTAGCCAAGCATAGTTGTCACTATTGTTGGAGGAGGGGGACGACATGATGCCTGGCCTTGACGACCCTGACAGGAAACAGCTCGAAACAAGAACAGAGGATATTTGCGTGATACAGGAGTCAAAACCTTCGGGAGATTATATAATGAATTTTTACCGACCAAAATACGTATTGTGCAAGAAAATGGAGTCCGGAGAGCGCACGAGGTGCCCACGAGGTAGGGGGCGCGCCTAGTAGGGTAGGGCGCGCCCTCCACCCTCGTGGAGGCCTCGTGTCCTTCTTGGACTGCTTCTTATTTTTCTATTTTTCTAAATATTCCGAAACGGAGAAATATTGCCTTAAAAACTATTTTGGAGTCGGTTTACTTACCGTACCACATACCTATTCCTTTTCGGAGTCTGAAACGTTTCGGAAAGTGTCCCTTATGTATTCCTCCAGGGTTACGGTTTCAATAACATTGCTTTCAACATTTATGGGATTACCTGAGATATAATGTTTGATTATTTGACTGTTCACCACCTTCGGATATGTGCCTTTGAAGTTGTTGCTTTTTATGGCTCCGGAATGATGGACCTCCTCGATAACGTAAGGACCTTCCCATTTAGAGAGAAGTTTTCTTGCAAAAAATCTTAAACGAGAGTTGTATAGAAATACATAATCACCTACATTAAACTCACGCTTTTGTATCCTTTTATCATGCCATTTTTTAACCTTTTCTTTAAAGAACTTGGCATTTTCATAGGCATGGGTTCTCCGTTCATCGAGTGAGCTAATATCAAATAACCTCTTCTCACCGGCAAGTTTACAATCATAATTGAGCTCTTTAATAGCCCAATATGTCTTGTGTTCTAGTTCGAGAGGTAAGTGACATGCTTTTCCATAAACCATTTTATACGGAGACATACCCATAGGATTTTTATATGCAGTTCTATAGGCCCATAATGCATCATCAAGTTTCTTGGACCAATTCTTTCTAGACCTATTGACAGTCTTTTGCAAAATTAATTTGAGCTCTCTATTACTCAATTCTACTTGACCACTAGACCGAGGGTGATAAGGGGATGCAATTCTATGATTAACATCATACTTAGCAAGCATTTTACGGAAAGCACCATGAATAAAATGTGAACCACCATCAGTCATTAAATCTCTAGGGACTCCAAATCTTGGAAAAATAACTTCTTTAAGCATTTTAATAGAAGTGTTATGATCAACACTACTAGTTGGAATAGCTTCTACCCACATAGTAACGTAATCAACAACAACTAAAGTATGTGTATAACCATTAGAGGCAGGAAAAGGTCCCATATAGTCAAAGCCCCAAACATCAAATGGTTCAATAACGAGTGAATAGTTCATAGGCATTTCTTGACGTCTACTAATATTACCAATTCTTTGACATTCATCACAAGATAAGACAAACTTACAGGCATCCTTGAAGAGAGTAGGCCAATAAAAATCAGATTGCAATACCTTATGTGCAGTTCTATCCCCAGCATGGTGTCCTCCACAGGCTTCGGAGTGACACTTGCGTAGGATCTATTCCTATTCATGCTCAGGTACACAACGTCTAATAACACCATCTACCCCTTCTTTATAAATATGTGGGTCATCCCAAAAGTAATGCCTCAAATCATATAAGAACTTTTTCTTTTGCTGGTATGTGAAACTAGGTGGTATGAATTTGGCAACAATGTAATTAGCATAATCAGCATACCATGGAGCAGTATGTGAAGCATTTATGACATTTAATTGCTCATCAGGAAAGCTATCATCAATAGGTAGTGGGTCATCAAGCACATTTTCTAACCCAGACAAGTTGTCTGCAACGGGGTTCTCAGCTTCCTTTCTATCAACAATATGTAAGTCAAATTCTTGTAGCAAGAGAACCCATCTAATAAGTCTAGGTTTAGCATCTTTCTTTTCCATAAGATATTTAATAGCAGCATGATTAGTGTGAATAGTTACTTTAGAATCAACAATATAAGGTCTGAACTTATCACAAGCAAATACAACTGCTAAGAATTCTTTTTTAGTAGTAGCATAATTTCTCTGAGCATTGTCTAGAGTTTTACTATCATATTGAATAACGTTTAATTTCTTATCAACTCTTTGCCCTAGAATAGCACCTACAACATAATCACTAGCATCACACATAATTTCAAAGGGTAAATTCCAATCAGGTAGCTGAACAATAGGTGCAGAGATCAATGCTTTCTTAAGTATTTCAAATGCTTCTACACAATCATCATCAAAGACAAATGGTATATCTTTTTGTAATAAATTAGTCAGAGGCCGAGAAATTTTTGAGAAGTCCTTAATGAACCTCCTATAAAATCCGGCATGACCAAGGAAACTTCTTATACCTTTGATGTCCTTGGGGCATGGCATCTTTTCAACAGCATCAACCTTGGCTTTATCAACTTCAATACCTCTTTCAGAAACTTTATGCCCCAAGACAATACCTTCATTAACCATAAAGTGGCACTTTTCCCAATTCAAGATAAGATTATTTTCTTCACATCTCTGCAAAGCTCGATCAAGGTTGCTCAAGCAATCATCAAAAGAAGATCCATAGACAGAGAAATCGTCCATGAAAACCTCACAAATCTTTTCACAAAAGTCAAAGAATATAGCCATCATGCATCTTTGAAAGGTAGCAGGTGCATTACATAAACCAAATGGCATACGACTATAAGCAAAAGTACCAAAAGGGCAAGTAAAAGTTGTCTTTGATTGATCCTTGACTGACACAGGTATTTGAGAGAAACCAGAATAACCATCTAGAAAGCAAAAATGTGTATGTTTGGATAATCTTTCTAGCATTTGACCGATAAAAGGTAAGGGGTAATGATCCTTTTTAGTGGCCTTATTTAATTTGCGGAAATCAATTACCATCCAATAACCTGTAATAATTCTTTGAGGAATCAATTCATCCTTATCATTAGGAACGACAGTAATACCTCCCTTCTTAGGGACACAATGGACAGGACTTACCCACTGACTATCAGCAATGGGATAGATTATACCTGCCTCAAGGAGCTTTAGTATTTCCTTTCTTACCACTTCTTTCATTTTAGGATTCAGCCGTCGTTGATGATCACGAACTGGTTTAGCATCTTCTTCCAAATTTATTTTATGTTGACATAGAGTGGGACTAATGCACTTAAGATCATCAAGAGTATACACAAGACTCGATCTCCTCCATTGGATTTCTCGTACTACATGGTGTTTGAGAAACGGATGACCGAGACACAGTCTTTCAGAAGCATTAACCCCTTACTCTGGGGCTCCGGGCAGACCATACCAAACCTACATCCCTCTACATGCTGATCCACCTCTTCGGGAGCTTCACGCAACTTACTCAACTATGCTAGAGCCCATAATAGCTTGTGGCTGCACACGGAAGTTTCTAGCATGAAAATATCTCAGTTCCCTCTGAGCCTGGGTGGCGGCCCATAGGATTATCACACGGGTACTCCGGGATATCCTAGGACAACACTGGATTCCCCAGGTGCACAACAAACAATCCACCCAGATGTGTATTCAAGTTGCCACCTTAAGTTGAACCATTAATTAACAATCTCACGTCTGGCATGGTTTTCACTCACCCAAACCACGTCTACGAGCATAGCATAGCAATATAAGCAACACGTAGAAGTAACTCCCAAGGGTTTGATAATAACAGGGCAATAGGTTCTACCTCATCAACTACTTCCCAACCCACCTGTTAAATCACAACCTAACCATGCAACGTTTCAGGATTGGAACTAATGCATAAAAACTGGGTGATAAAGGGGTATGATCAAAGTGTTACTTGCCTTGCTGATGATTCGCAAAACCTAGGGATTCGTAGTAGCACGCTTTGCACTACGGGTGTTCTATCGCAAACAAACAAAAGCATACATGAGCAATCAAGCAACGAAACACGGGTAAAATCGAATAAGAAGATCTAACCAGAAAGTTCAACTTAAGAACTCCGGTTTGCAAAAAGAATCAAATCAAACGGAGCAACGGAACTCAAACTACGAAAGAAACAAGATCTGTTTACTAATCTGAACTAAGGCCAAATTTTACAGTAGCAAAATCTTGTTCAAGTTGGTTAAACGGAAAGAGGGTTTCGAGACGAAGATCTAGGCGCTTGAATCGCCTGATTCCGACAAACGAGCGAAAAGATAAACTAAAACGAAAATCGGATCAGAAATCGCGATTGAAAATAATCGCGGAAAAATCCAAGAAAAGAAAACTGACGAACAGGCTAACGAACGAGCGTTCATTGTCTGTTATTAACGAGTGAACTCCCTTCGTTAAAACGAATGTACGGAAGAACATCCGCAAAGTAACTAAACTATGAAAACCGGTGAACCGATCTATAAAAAAACTAGGGTTTCTAAAAAAACTGATCTGGGTTTTTTTTATTAAAACCGAATGGTTCTACCTCCGGCGAGGTCCAGCACGGCGGGTGGCTCCGGCGAGCGGCGGGGCAACGCGGGGTGGCAGTGACGAGGGCAAGCGGCGGCGGCGGCTCAAGTGAGGGGCGG